>NW_027475580.1:0-39316 GCF_051020985.1 Nomia melanderi | reverse complement strand
TTATATAGTTTAGAATAGTTTTATATAGTTTTATATAGTTTTATATAGCTTTATATCGTTTTATACAGTTTTATATACATTTATATAGTTTTATATAGCTTTATATAGTTTTATACAGTTTTATATGGTTTTATATAGTTTTATATTGTTTTATATAGTTTTATTAGTTTTATATAGTTTTATATAGTTTTGTATAGCTTTATATGGTTTTACATAGTTTTATATAGTTTTATATGGTTATATTAGTTTTATATAGTTTTACATAGTTTTATATAGTTCTGCATAGTTTTATTATGGTTTTATATAGTTTTATATAGTTTTACATAGTTTTATATAGTTCTACATAGTTTTACATGGTTTTATATAGTTTTATTAGTTTTATATAGTTTTATAGAGTTTTATATGGTATTATATAGTTCTACGTAGTTCTATTAGTTTTATATAGTTTTGTATAGTTTTATTAGTTTTAATACTTATATATAGTTTTATATAGTGTTACATAGTTTTATATAGTTTTATATAGTTTTATATAGTTTTATATAGTTTTATATGTTTTACATAGTTTCATATAGTTTTATATAGATTTATTAGTTTATTGTTTTATATAGTTTTATATAGTTTTACATAGTTTTATATAGTTCTACATTGTTTTATATGGTTTTATATAGTTTTATATAGTTTTACATAGTTTTTATATAGTTCTACATAGTTTTACATGGTTTTATATAGTTTTATTAGTTTTATATAGTTTTATAGAGTTTTGTATGCTATTATATAGTTGTATGTAGTTTTATTAGTTTTATATAGTTTTGTATAGTTTTATTAGTTTTAAATACTTATATATAGTTTTATATAGTTTTACATAGTTTTATATAGTTTTATATAGTTTTATATAGTTTTACATAGTTTCATATAGTACTACATAGTTTTACATGGTTTTATATAGTTTTATTAGTTTTATATAGTTTTATATAGTTTTATGTATATTTATATAGTTTTATTAGTTTTATTAGTTTTATTAGTTTTATATAGTTTTTATATAGTTTTATATATTTCTATATAGTTTTATAAAGTTTTATTTAGTTCTATATAATTTTAAAGAGTTTTATATAGTTTTATATGGTTTTATAGTGTTTTATATAGTTTTATACAGATTTATATAATTTTACATAGTTTTATACAGTTTTATATAGTTGTATATAGTTTTGTACAGTTTTATATAGTTTTATATAGTTTTATATAGTTTTATATAGTTTTATGAGTTTTTAATAGTTTTACATATTTTTATATAGGTTTATTAGTTTTATACAGTTTTATACAGAATTATATTGTTTTATATAGTTTTATATAGTTTTATATAGTTTTATATAGTTTTATATAGTTTTATATAGTTTAATATAGTTTTATAAGTTTTATATAGTTTTATATAGTCTTATATAGTTTTATGTAGTTTTACATGGTTTTATATAGTTTCATATTTTTTTATTAGTTTTATATAGTTTTATAGAGTTTGATATAGTTTTATATAATTTTATATAGTTTTATATACTTTTATATAGTTTTATATAGTTTTATATAGTTTTATATAGTTTTGTATAGTTTTATATACTTTTATATAGTTTTACGTAGTTTTACATGTTTTTATATAGTTTTATACAGTTTTATTAGTTTTATATAGTTTTATATAGTTTTATATAGTTCTGCATAGTTTTATATGGTTTTATATAGTTTTATATAGTTTTACATAGTTTTATATAGTTTTATATAGTTTTATATAGTTTTACATAGTTTCATATAGTACTACATAGTTTTACATGGTTTTATATAGTTTTACATAGTTTTATATAGTTTTATATAGTTTTATGAGTTTTTAATAGTTTTACATAGTTTTATATAGGTTTATTAGTTTTATACAGTTTTATATAGAATTATATTGTTTTATATAGTTTTATATAGTTTTATATAGTTTTATATAGTTATATATAGTTTTATATAGTTTTATATAGTTTTACATAGTTTTATATAGCTTTATATAGTTTAATATTTTTATTAGTTTTACATAGTTTTATATAGCTCCATATAGTTCTATATAGTTTTATATAGTTTTATATTTTTATTAGTTTTACATAGTTTTATATACCTCCATATAGTTCTATATAGTTTTATATAGTATTATATAGCTTTATATAGTTTTATACAGTTTTATATACATTTATATAGTTTTATATAGTTTTTTATAGTTTTACATAATTTTATATGGTTTTATATAGTTTTATATTGTTTTATATAGTTTTATTAGTTTTATATAGTTTTATATAGTTTTATATAGCTTTATATAGTTTTACATAGTTTTATATAGTTTTATATGGTTATATTAGTTTTATATAGTTTTACATAGTTTTATATAGTTCTGCATAGTTTTATATGGTTTTATATAGTTTTATATAGTTTTACATAGTTTTATATAGTTCTACATAGTTTTACATGGTTTTATATAGTTCTATTAGTTTTATATAGTTTTATAGAGTTTTATATGGTATTATATAGTTCTATGTAGTTCTATTAGTTTTATATAGTTTTGTATAGTTTTATTAGTTTTAAATACTTATATATAGTTTTATATAGTTTTACATAGTTTTATATAGTTTTATATAGTTTTATATAGTTTTACATAGTTTCATATAGTTCTACATAGTTTTACATGGTTTTCTATAGTTTTATTAGTTTTATATAGTTTTATATAGTTCTATATAGTTTTATACAGTTTAATATAGTTTAATATAGGTTTACATATTTCTATATCGTTTTATGTAGTTTTACATATTTTAATATAGTTTTATACAGTTTTATTAGTTTTATATAGTTCTATATTGTTTTATATAGTTTAATACAGTTTTATGTAGTTTTACATGGTTTTATATAGTTTTATACAGTTTTATTAGTTTTATATAGTTTTATATAGTTTAATATAGTTTTATATAGTATTATATAGTTTTATATAGTTTTATATAGTTTTATATAGTTGTATATAGTTTTGTACAGTTTTACATAGTTTTACATAGTTTCATCAGTTTTATATAAGTTTTCATAGTTCTGAATAGTTTAATATAGTTTTATATAGTTTTATATAGATTTATGTAGTTTTATATAGTTTAATATAGTTTTATATAGTTTTATATAATTTTATATAGTTTTATGTAGTTTTACATGGTTTTATATAGTTTTATACAGTTTTATTAGTTTCATATAGTTTTATATAGTTTTATATAGTTTTGTATAGTTTTATTAGTTTTAAATACTTTTATATAGTTTTATATAGTTTTACATAGTTTTATATGGTTTTATATAGTTTTATATAGTTTTATATAGTTTTATGAGATTTGAATAGTTTTACATAGTTTTATATAGTTTTATATAGTTTTATATAGTTTTACGTAGTTTTATATAGTTCTACATAGTTTTACATGGTATTATACAGTTTCATCAGTTTTATATAGTTTTATATAGTTTTATATAGTTTTATATAGTTTTACACAGTTTTATATAGTTTTATATAGTTTTTTATAGTTTTACATAGTTTTATATGGTTTTATATAGTTTTATATTGTTTTATATAGTTTTATTAGTTTTATATAGTTTTATAGTTTTTATATAGTTTTATTTAGTTTTATATAGTTTTATATAGTTTTATTAGTTTTATATAGTTCTATATTGTTTTATATGGTTTTATATAATTTTATCTAGTTTTACATAGTTTTATATAGTTTCATCAGTTTTATATAGTTTTCATAGTTTTATATAGTTTAATATAGTTTTATATAGTTTTTTATAGTTTATGTAGTTTTATATAGTTTAATATAGTTTTATATAGTTTTATATAATTTTATATAGTTTTATGTTGTTTTACATGTTTTTGTATAGTTTTATACAGTTTATTAGTTTCATATAGTTTTATATAGTTTTATATAGTGTTGTATAGTTTTATTAGTTTTAAATACTTTTATATAGTTTTATATAGTTTTACATAGTTTTATATGGTTTTATATAGTTTTATATAGTTTTATATAGTTTTATGAGATTGTAATAGTTTTACATAGTTTTATATAGTTTTATATAGTTTTATATAGTTCTACATAGTTTTATATAGTTCTACATATTTTTACATGGTATTATATAGTTTCATTAGTTTTATATAGTTTTATATAGTTTTAGATAGTTTTATATAGTTTTATATAGTTTTATATAGTTTTATTAAGTTTAACATAGTTTTATATAGTTTCATCAGTTTTATATAGTTTTCATAGTTTTATATGGTTTTATACAGTTTTATCTAGTTTTACATGATTTTATATAGTTTTATACAGTTTTATTAGTTTCATATAGTTTTATATAGTTTTATATAGTTTTAGGTAGTTTTATATAATATTATATTGTATTATATAGTTGTATTAGTTTTATATAGATTTATGAGTTTTTAATTGTTTTACATAGTTTTACATAGTTTTATATAGTTTTACATAGTTTTTATATATTTTTATCAGTTTTATATAGTTTTATACAGTTTTATATACTTTTATATAGTTTTATATAGTTTTTTATAGTTTTACATAGTTTTATATGGTTTTATATAGTTTTATATTGTTTATATAGTTTTATTAGTTTTATATAGTTTTATATAGTTTTATATAGTTTTATATAGTTTTATATAGTTTTATATAGTTTTATATAGTTTTATATAGTTTTATATAGTTTTATATAGTTTTATATAGTTTTATTAGTTTTACATAGTTTTATATAGCTCCATATAGTTTTATAAAGTTTTATATAGTTTTATATGTTTTTATATAGTTTTATATAGTTTTATATAGTTTTATATAGTTTTATATAGTTTTATATAGTTTTATATAGTTCTATATAGTTTTATGTAGTTTTACATGGTTTTATATAGTTTTATACAGTTTTACTAGTTTTATTAGTTTTATATAGTTCTATATTGTTTTATATAGTTTTGTATCGTTTTATATAGTTTTATATATTTTAATATAGTTTTATACAGTTTTATATAGTTGTATATAGTTTTATAAAGTATAATATAGTTTTATATAGTTTTGTATAGTTTAGAATAGTTTTATATAGTTTTATATAGTTTTATATAGTTTTATATAGTTTAGAACAGTTTTATATAGTTTTATATAGTTTTATATAGTTTTATATAGTTCAGAATAGTTTTTATATAGTTTAATATAGTTTTATATAGTTCTATATAGTTTTATGTAGTTTTACATGGTTTTATATAGTTTTATACAGTTTTATTAGTTTTATTAGTTTTATATAGTTCTATATTGTTTTATATAGTTTTGTATCCTTTTATATAGTTTTATATATTTTAATATAGTTTTATACAGTTTTATATAGTTGTATATAGTTTTATAAAGTATAATATAGTTTTATATAGTTTTGTATGGTTTAGAATAGTTTTATATAGTTTTATATAGTTTAGAATAGTTTCATATAGTTTTATATAGTTTTATATAGTTTTATATAGAATAGAATAGTTTTATATAGTTTTATATAGTTTTATATAGCGTTATGTAGTTTTATATAGTGTTACGTAGTTTTATATAGTTTTATATAGTTTTAATAGTTTTATATGGTTTTTTATAATTTTACATAGTTTTATATAGTTCTACATAGTTTTACATGGTTTTATATAGTTTTATTAGTTTTTTATAGTTTTAAGTAGTTTTATATAGTTTTACATTAGTTTTATATAGATTTTTATAGTTGTATATAGTTTTGTACAGTTTTATATAGTTTTATATAGTTTTATAGAGTTTTGTATAGTTTTATATAGTTTTATGAGTTTTTAATAGTTTTACATAGTTTTATATAGGTTTATTAGGTTTATACAGTTTTACATAGAATTATATTGTTTTATATAGTTTATATAGTTTTATATAGTTTTATATAGTTTTATATAGTTTAATATAGTTTTATATAGTTCTATATAGTTTTATTTAGTTTTACATGGTTTTATATAGTTTTATACAGTTTTATGTAGTTTTACATGGTTTTATATAGTTTTATACAGTTTTATTAGTTTCATATAGTTCTATATAGTTTTATATAGTTTTATTAGTTTTATTGAGTTTTATATACTTTTATATAGTTTTATATTGTTTTATTAGTTTTATATACATTTATGAGTTTCTTACAGTTTCACATAGTTTTATATAGTTTTATCAGTTTTATAATCTTTTATATAATTTTATATAGTTTTATAGAGTTTTTTATAGTTTTATATAGTTTTATGTAGTTTTATATAGCTTTATATAGCTTTATATTGTTCTATATAGCATTATATAGCTTTATATACTTTTATATAGTTTTATATAGTTTTATACAGTTTTATGTAGTTTTACATGGTTTTATATAGTTTTATACAGTTTTATTAGTTTCATATAGTTCTATATAGTTTTATATAGTTTTATATAGTTTTATATAGTTTTACATATATTTATATAGTTTTACATAGTTTTATATAGTTTTATATAGTTTTATATAGTTTTATACAGTTTAATATAGTTTTTATATAGTTTTTATATTTTTATTAGTTTTACATAGTTTTATATAGCTCCATATAATTCTATATAGTTTTATATAGTTTTATATAGTTTTACATAGTTTTATATGGTTTTATATAGTTTTATATTGTTTTATATAGTTTTATGAGTTTTTAATAGTTTTACATAGTTTTATATACTTTTATATAGTTTTATATAGTTTTACATGGTTTTATATAGTTTGATACAGTTTTATTAGTTTTATATAGTTTTATATAGTTTTATATAGTTTTACATAGTTTTATATAGGTTTATATTGTTTTTTATCGTTTTATTAGTTTTATATAGATTTACATAGTTTTAAATAGTTTTACATAGTTTTATATAGTTTTATTAGTTTTATATAATTTTACAGAGTATTACATAGTTTTATATAGTTTTATTAGTTTTATATAGTTTTGTGTAGTTTTATATTGTTTTATTAGTTTTATATAGTTTTGTGTTAGTTTTATATAGTTTTAATAGTTTTATATAGTTTTATATAGTTTTATATAGTTTTACATAGTTTTATATAGTTATATATAGTTTTTTATAGTTTTATATGGTTTTATTAGTTTTATATAGTTTTATATGGTTTTATTAGTTTTATAAAGATTTATTAGATTTATATAGTTTTGTATAGTTTTATATAGTTTTATTAGTTTTTTATAGTTTTATTAGTTTTATATAGTATAATATTGTTTTTTATCGTTTTATTAGTTTTATATAGTTTTATATAGTTTCACATAGTTTTATATAGTTCTATATAGTTTTATACAATTTTATATAGTTTTATATAGTTTTAAATACTTTTATATAGTTTTATATAGTTTTATATAGTTTTAAATAGTTTTATATAGTTTTATACAGTTTTAAATAGTTTTATATAGTTTTATTAGTTTTATACAGTTCTTACATAGTTTTACATAGTTTTACATAGTTTTACATAGTTGTACATAGTTTTATATAGTTTTATATAGTTTTATATAGTTTTATATAGTTTTATATAGTTTTATTAGTTTTATGTGTTTTATATATGTTTTATATAGTTTTATATAGTTTTATATAGTTTTATGAGTTTTATATAGTTTTATATAGTTTTATATAATTTTATATAGTTTTATATAGTGTTATATAGTTTTATATTGTTTTCTATAGTTTCATATAGTTTTACATAGTTTTATATAGTTTTATATAGTTTTATATAGTTTTATATAGTGTTATATAGTTTTATATTGTTTTATATAGTTTTATATAGTTTTATATAGTTTTAAATAGTTTTATATAGGTTTATATAGTTTTATATAGAATTATATAGTGTTATACAATTTTATTTGTTTTATAAAGTATTATATAGTATTATATAGTTTTATATAGTTTTATTAGTTTTATATAGTTCTATGAGTTTTATATAGTTTTATACAGTTTTATTAGTTTTATTAGTTTTATATAGTTTTACATTGTTTTATATAGTTTTATATAGTTTTATATAGTTTTATATAGTTTTATATAGTTTTATATAGTTTTATATAGTTTTATATAGTTTAATATAGTTTTATAAAGTTCTATATAATCTTATATAGGTTTATATAGTTTTACATAGTTTTATATAGTTTTATATAGTTTTGTATAGTTTTATAAAGTTTTATATAGTTTTATTTAGTTTTATATAGTTCTATCTGTTTTATATAGATTTATATAGTTTTATATAGTTTTACATAGTTTTATATAGTTTTATCAGTTTTATATAGTTTTACATAGTTTTATATAGTTTTATATAGTTTTATATAGTTTTATATAGCTTTATATAGTTTTATATAGTTTTACGTAGTTTTATATAGTTTTATATAGTTTTAATAGTTTTATATAGTTTTATATAATTTTACATAGTTTTATATAGTTCTACATAGTTTTACATGGTTTATATAGTTTTATTAGCTTTTTAATAGACTTACATAGTTTTATAGAGTTTTATATGGTTTTATATAGTTTTATATAGTTTTATATAGCTTTATGTAGCTTTATATTGTTCTATATAGCTTCTTATAGCTTTATATACTTTTATATACTTTTATATACTTTTATATAGTTTTATACAGTTCTATACCGTTTTATATAGTTTTGTATAGTTTTATATAGTGTTGCATAGTTTTATATATTTCCATATAGTTTTATATAGTTTTATATAGTTTTATATAATTTTACATAGTTTTATATAGTTTTATTAGTTTTATATAATTTTACAGAGTATTACATCGTTTTATATAGTTTTATTAGTTTTATATAGTTTTGTGTAGTTTTATATTGTTTTATTAGTTTTATATAGTTTTGTGTAGTTTTATATAGTTTTATATAGTTTTATATAGTTTTATATAGTTTTATATAGTTTTACATAGTTTTATATAGTTATATATAGTTTTTTATAGTTTTATATGGTTTTATTAGTTTTATATAGTTTTATATGGTTTTATTAGTTTTATAAAGATTTATTAGATTTATATAGTTTAGTATAGTTTTATATAGTTTTATTAGTTTTTTATAGTTTTGTACAGTTTTATTAGTTTTATACAGTTTTATATAGTTTTAAATAGTTTTATATAGTTTTATCAGTTTTATATACTTTCATATAGTTTTATATAGTTTTACATGGTTATATATAGTTTGATACAGTTTTATTAGTTTTATATAGTTTTATATAGTTTTATATAGTTTTATATATATATAGTTTTATATAGTTTTATATAGGTTTATATTGTTTTTTATCGTTTTATTAGTTTTATATAGATTTACATAGTTTTAAATAGTTTTACATAGTTTTATATAGTTTTATTAGTTTTATATAATTTTACAGAGTATTACATAGTTTTATATAGTTTTATTAGTTTTATATAGTTTTGTGTAGTTTTATATTGTTTTATTAGTTTTATATAGTTTTGTGTAGTTTTATATAGTTTTAAATAGTTTTATATAGTTTTATATAGTTTTATATAGTTTTATATAGTTTTACATAGTTTTATATAGTTATATATAGTTTTTTATAGTTTTATATGGTTTTATTAGTTTTATATAGTTTTATATGGTCTTATTAGTTTTATAAAGATTTATTAGATTTATATAGTTTTGTATAGTTTTATATAGTTTTATTAGTTTTTTACAGTTTTATACAGTTTTATTAGTTTTATATAGTATAATATTGTTTTTTATCGTTTTATTACTTTTATATAGTTTTATATAGTTTCCCATAGTTTTATATAGTTGTATATAGTTTTATACAATTTTATATAGTTTTATATAGTTTTATATACTTTTATATAGTTTTATATAGTTTTATTAGTTTTATATAGTTTTATATAGTTTTAAATAGTTTTATATAGTTTTAAATAGTTTTATATAGTTTTATTAGCTTTATACAGTTCTTACATAGTTTTACATAGTTTTACATAGTTTTACATAGTTGTACATAGTTTTATATAGTTTTATATAGTTTTATATACTTTTATATAGTTTTATATAGTTCGATATAGTATTACATAGTTTTATACAGTTTTATTAGTTTTATATAGTTTTATATAGTTTTATATAGTTTTATATAGTTTTGTTAGTTTTATATAGTTTTATACAGTTTTATTAGTTTTATATAGTTTTATATAGTTTTATATAGTTTTATTAGTTATATATAGTTTTATACAGTTTTATTAGTTTTATATAGTTTTATATAGTTTTATATAGTTTTATATAGTTTTATTAGGTTTGTATAGCTTTATATCGTTTTATATAGTTTTATATAGTTTTATATAGTTTTATTAGGTTTGTATAGCTTTATATAGTTTTATATAGTTTTATATAGTTTTATACAATTTTATATAGTTTTATGTAGTTTTATATACTTTTATATAGTTTTATATAGTTTTATTAGTTTTATATAGTTTTATATAGTTTTAAATAGTTTTATATAGTTTTATTAGTTTTATATAGTTTTATATAGTTTTAAATAGTTTTATATAGTTTTATTAGTTTTATACAGTTCTTACATAGTTTTACATAGTTTTACATAGTTTTACATAGTTGTACATAGTTTTATATAGTTTTATATAGTTTTATATACTTTTATATAGTTTTATATAGTTCGATATAGTATTACATAGTTTTATACAGTTTTATTAGTTTTATATAGTTTTCTATAGTTTTATATAGTTTTATATAGTTTTATATAATTTTACATAGTTTTATATAGTTTTAAATAGTTTAATATAGTTTTATGTACTTTTAAATAGTTTTATATAGTTTTATTAGTTTTATACAGTTTTTTACATAGTTTTACATAGTTTTACATAGTTTTACATAGTTTTACATAGTTGTACATAGTTTTATATAGTTTTGTATAGTTTTGTATATTTTTATATAGTTTTATATAGTTGTACATAGTTTTATATAGTTTTCATAGTTTTATATAGTTTAATATAGTTTTATATAGTTTTATATAGTTATATATAGTTTTATATAGTTTTATATAGTTTTATATTGTTTTATATAGTTTTATATAGTTTTCATAGCTTTATATAGTTTAATATAGTTTTATATAGTTTTATATAGTTTTGTATAGTTCTATATAGTTTTATATAGTTTTATATAGTTTTATATAGATTTACATAGTTTTACATAGTTTTATATAGCTTCATCAGATTTATATAGTTTTATATAGTTTTATATAGTTTTATATAGTTTTATATAGTTTTATATAGTTTTGTATAGTTTTATATAGTTTTATATAGTTTTATATAGTTTTATATAGTTTTATATAGTTTTATATAGTTTTATATTGTTTTATATAGTTTTATATAGTTTTATACAGTTTTATTAGTTTTATATAGCTTTATATAGTTTTATATAGTTTCATATAGTTTTATATAGTTTTATATAGTTTTATATAGTTTTATATAGTTTTATATAGTTTTGTATAGTTTTATATAGTTGTATACAGTTTTATATAGTTTTATATAGTTGTATGTAATTTTATATAATTTTATATAGTTTTATACAGTATTATATAGTTTTATATAGTTTTATTTGTTTTATACAGTTTTATATAGTTTTATATAGTTTTATATAGTTTTATATAATTTTATATAGTTTTATATAGTTTTACACGGTTTCATATAGTTTTATTAGTTTCTGTATAGTTTTATTTAGTTTTATATAGTTTTATATGGTTTTATATAGTTTGATATAGTTTTACATAGTTTTATATAGTTTTATATATGTTCATATAGTTTTACGTAGTTTTATATAGTTATATATAGTTATATATATAGTTTTACATAGTTTCATATAGATTCATAAAAGTTTAACACAGTTTTATATAGTTTTATATAGTTTTATAAGGTTTTATACAGTTTTATATGGTTATATATAGTTTTATATAGTATTATATAGTTTTATACAGTTTTATATAGTTTTACATATATTTATATAGTTTTACATAGTTTTATATAGTTTTATATAGTTTTATATAGTTTTATATAGTTTTATATAGTTTTATATAGTTCTATATAGTTTTATGTAGTTTTACATGGTTTTATATATTTTTATACAGTTTAATTATTCTTATATAGTTCTATATTGTTTTATATAGTTTTATACAGTGTGAAGTAGTTTTACATGGTTTTATATAGTTTTTTACAGTTTTATGTAGTTTTACATGGTTTTATATAGTTTTATACAGTTTTATTAGTTTTATATAGTTTTATATAGTTTTATCTAGTTTTATATAGTTTTATATTTTTATATAGTTTTATACAGTTTTATTAGTTTTATATAGTTTTATATAGTTCTATATAGCTTTATATAGTTTTATATACTTTTATTAGTTTTATTGAGTTTTATATACTTTTATATAGTTTTATATTGTTTTATTAGTTTTATATACATTTATGAGTTTCTTACAGTTTTACATAGTTTTATATAGTTTTATATAGTTTTATGTTGTTTTATATAGTTTTATATAGTTTTGTATAGTTTTATATAGTTTTATATAGTTTAATATCGTTTTATATAGTTTTATATAGTTGTATATAGTTTTATAAAGTATAATATAGTTTTATATAGTTTTATATAGTTTTATTAGTTTTATATACTTTTAATAGTTTCATATAGTTTTACATAGTTTTATATAGTTCTATCAGTTTTATATAGTTTTATATAGTTTTATATAGTTTTACATAGTTTTATATAGTTTTACATAGTTTTATATAGTTTTATATAGTTTTATATAGTTTTATATAGTTTTATATAGTTTTATATAGTTCTATATAGTTTTATGTAGTTTCACGTGGTTTTATATAGTTTTATTCAGTTTTATTAGTTTTATTAGTTTTATATAGTGTTATATAGTTTTGTACAGTTTTATATAGTTTTATATAGGTCGATATAATTTTATATAATTTTATATAATTTTATATAGTTTTATACAGTTCGATATAATTTTATATCATTTTCTATAGTTGTTTATAGTTTTATATAAGTTTGTATAGTTTTATATAGTTTTACATAGTTTTATATAGTTTTATATACTTTTTAATAGTTTTACATAGTTCTATATAGTTTTATTAGTTTTATATAGTTTTACATAGTTTTATATAGTTGTATGTAGTTTTATATAGTTTTATATAGGTTTATATAGTTTTATATAGTTCTATATTGTTTCGTACAATTGTATATAGTATTATATAGTTCTATATAGTTTTATATAGTTTTATATGGTTTTCTATAGCTTTATATAGTTTTATATAGTTTTATATGGTTTTCTATAGCTTTATATAGTTTTATATAGTTTTATTAGTTCTACATAGTTCTATATAGTTTTATATAGTTTTATATTGTTTTGTTTGTTTTATATATTTTTGTATAATTTTATATAGTATTATATAGTTTTATCCAGTTTTATTAGTTTTATATAGTTTTATATAGTTTTATATAGTTTTATACAGTTTTATATAGTTTTATATAGGTCGATATAATTTTATATAATTTTATATAGCTTTATATAGTTTTATATGGTTTTATACACTTTTATATAGTTTTATGTAGGTCGATATAATTTTATATAATTTTATATTGTTTTATATAGTTTTATAATGTTTTATACAGTATTAAGAGTTTTATGTAGTTTTATATAGTTCTATATAGTTTCATATGGTTTTATATAGTATTATATAGTTTTATATAGTTTTACATAGTTTCATATAGATTCTTATAATTTAACATAGTTTTATATAGTTTTATATAGTTTTATATTGTTTCATATAGTTTTATATAGTTTTATATAGTTTTATATAGTTTTGTATAGTTTTATATAGTTTTATATAGTTTTATATGGTTATATATAGTTTTATATAGTTTTATATAGTTTTATATAGTTTTATATAGTTTTATATAGTTTTATATAGTTTTATATAGTTTTATATAGTTTTATATAGTTTTATATAGTTTTATATAGTTTTATATAGTTTTATATAGTTTTATATAGTTTTATATAGTTTTATATAGTTTTATATAGTTTTACACAGTTTCATATAGTTTTAGTAGTTTCTGTATAGTTTTATTTAGTTTTATATAGTTTAATACAGGTTTATATAGTTTTATATACTTATATATAGTTTTATATAGTTTTACATAGTTTTATATAGTATTATATAGTTTTATATAGTGTTATATAGTTTTGTACAGTTTTATATAGTTTTATATAGGTCGATATAATTTTATATAGTTTTATATAGTTTTATATAGTTTTATATAGTTTTATTAGTTTTATATATTTTTATATAGTTTATTAGTTTTATATAGTTTTAGATAGTTTTATTAGTTTTGTATAGTTTTGTATAGTTTTATATAGTTTTATATAGTTTTATGTAGTTTTATACAGTTTTATATACTTTTATATAGTTTTATGTAGTTTTACATAGTTTGATATAGTGTTATATAGTTTTATATAGTTTTATATAGTTTTATATAGTTTTATATACTTTTATATAGTTTTACATAGTCTCATATAGATTTATACAGCTTTATTAGTTTTATATGTTTTTATATAGTTTTATTAGTTTTATATAGTTTTATTAGTTTTATATATTTTTATATAGTTTATTAGTTTTATATAGTTTTATATAGTTTTATTAGTTTTGTATAGTTTTGTATAGTTTTATATAGTTTTATTAGTTTTGTATAGTTTTGTATAGTTTTATATAGTTTTATATAGTTTAATTAGTTTTATATATAGTTTTATATAGTTTTATATAGTTTTATATAGTTTTATATAGTTTTATATAGTTTTATATACTTTTATATAGCTTTATATAGTTTTATATAGTTTAACTAGTTTTATATAGTTTTATATTGATTTACTAGTCTTATATAGTTTTATATAGTTTTATATAGTTTTATATAGTATTATATAGTTTTATATACTTTTATATAGTTTTATATAGTTTTATATCGTTTTATATAGTTTTATTAGTTTTATATAGTTTTATATAGTTTTACATAGTTTTATACAGTTTTATATAGTTTTACACAGTTCTATATTGTTTTATATAGTGTTATATACTTTTATATAGCTTTATATAGTTTTATATAGTTTTATATAGTTTTATATAGTTTGATATAGTTTGATATAGTTTTATACAGTTTACATAGTTTTATATAGTTCTATATAGTTTTATATAGTTTTATATAGTTTTATATCGTTTTATATAGTATTATATAGTTTTATATACTTTTATATAGCTTTATATAGTTTTATATAGTTTTATATAGTTTTAAATAGTTTTATATAGTATTATATAGTTTTATATAGTTTTATATAGTTTTATGTAGTTTTATATAGTTTTATATAGTTTTATGTGTTTTATATAATTTTATATAATTTAAACAGTTCTATACAGTTTTATATGGTTTTCCATAGTTCTATATAGTTTTATATAGTTTTATATAGTTTTATATAGTTTTATATAGTTTTATATAATTTTATAATCTTTTATATATTTTTATATACTTTTATATAGTTTTACATAGTTTTATATAGTTTTATATACATTTATATAGTTTTATGTAGTTTTATATAGTTTTATCTAGTTTTATATAGTTTTATATAGTTTTATGTAGTTCTATACAGTTTTATATAGTTTTATATAGTTTTATATAGTTTTATATAGTTTTATTTAGTTTTATATAGTATTATATAGTTTTACATAGTTTCATATAGGTTTATATAGTTTTACATAGTTTTATATAGTTTTATAAGTTTTATATAGTTTTATATAGTTTTATATACTTTTATATAGTTTTATATAGTTTTACATAGTTTTATATAGTTTGATTAGTTTTATATAGTTTTATATAGGTTTATGTAGTTTTGTATAGTTTTATACAGTTTTCTATAGTTTTAGAGAGTTTTATATAGTCTTATATATTTTTTTATAGTTTTATACAGTTTTACTTAGTTTTATTAGTTTTATATAGTTTTCTATAGTTTTATATAGTTTTATATAGTTTTAAATAGTTTTATGTAGTTTTACATAGTTTTATTAGTTTTATATGGTTATATTAGTTTTATATAGTTCTATGTAGTTTTATTTAGTTTTATATAGTTTTATTAGTTTTATATACTTTTACATAGTTTTATATAGTTTCATTAGTTTTATATAGTTTTATACAGTTCCATGTAGTTTTATATATATTTATATACTTTTTTATAGTTTTATATAGTTTTACATAGTTTTATATAGTTTTATTAGTTTTATATAGTTTTATATAGTTTATTAGTTTTATATCGTTTTAGATAGTTTTATTAGTTTTGTATAGTTTTGTATAGTTTTGTATGGTTTTATATAGTTTTACATAGTTTTATATAGTTCTATATAGTTTTATATAGTTTTATATAGTTTTATACAGTTCTATATAGTATTATATAGTTTTTCATAGTTTTATACAGTTTTATATAGTTTTATACAGTTCTATGTAGGTTTACATAGTTTTATATAGTTTTACATTGTTTCATACAGTTTTATATAGTTTTAAATAGTTTTATATAGTTCTATATAGTTTTATATAGTTTTATGTAGTTTTATACAGTTTTATATACTTTTATATAGTTTCATGTAGTTTTACATAGCTTCATATAGTGTTATATAGTTTTATATAGTTTTATATAGTTTTATATAGTTTTATATAGTTTTATATAGTTTTATATAGTTTTATATAGTTTTATATAGTTTTATATAGTTTTATATAGTTTTATATAGTTTTATGTAGTTTCATATAGTTTTATATGGTTTTATTAGTTTTATATAGTTCTATGTAGTTTTATTTAGTTTTATATAGTTTTATATAGTTTTATATAGTTTTATATAGTTTTATATAGTTTTATATAAATTTATATAGTTTTATATAGTTTTATATAGTTTTATATAGTTTTATGTAGTTTTATACAGTTTTATATACTTTTATATAGTTTTATGTAGTTCTACATAGTTTCATATAGTGTTATGTAGTTTTATATAGTTTTATATAGTTTTATATAGTTTTATTAGTTTTATATATTTTTATATAGTTTATTAGTTTTATATAGTTTTAGATAGTTTTATTAGTTTTGTATAGTTTTGTATAGTTTTATATAGTTTTATATAGTTTTATGTAGTTTTATACAGTTTAATATACTTTTATATAGTTTTATGTAGTTTTACATAGTTTCATATAGTGTTATATAGTTTTATATAGTTTTATATAGTTTTATATAGTTTTATATCGTTTTATATAATTTAATTAGTTTTATATAGTTTTATATAGATTTACTAGTTTTATATAGTTTTATATAGTTTTATATACTTTTATATAGTTTTACATAGTCTCATATAGATTTATACAGCTTTATTAGGTTTATATGGTTTTATATGTTTTTATATAGTTTTATTAGTTTTATATAGTTTCATATAGTTTTATATAGTTATATAGTATTATATAGTTTTATATAGGTTTATATAGTTTTATATCGTTTTATTAGTTTTATATCGTTTTATTTAGTTTTACATAGGTTTATATAGTTTTATTAGTTTTATATAGTTTTTCATAGTTTTATACAGTTTTATATAGTTTTATACAGTTCTATGTAGTTTTATATAGTTTTATATACTTTTTTATAGTTTTATATAGTTTTACATAGTTTTATATAGTTTTATTAGTTTTATATATTTTTATATAGTTTATTAGTTTTATATAGTTTTATATAGTTTTATTAGTTTTGTATAGTTTTGTATAGTTTTATATAGTTTAATTAGTTTTATATAGTTTTATATAGTTTTATATAGTTTTATACAGTTCTATATAGTATTATATAGTTTTACATAGTTTTATATAGATCTATATAGTTTTATATAGTTTTATATAGTTTTATACAGTTCTATATAGTATTATATAGTTTTTCATAGTTTTATACAGTTTTATATAGTTTTATACAGTTCTATGTAGTTTTATATAGTTTTATATACTTTTTTATAGTTTTATATAGTTTTATATAATTTTATATAGTTTTATATAGTTTTAAGAGTTTTAAATAGTTTTATATAGTTTTATTAGTTTTATATACTTTTATACAGCTTTATATTGTTTTATTAGTTTTATTAGTTTTATATAGTTCTATGTAGTTTTATTTAGTTTTATATAGTTTTATATAGTTTTATATAGTTTTATATAGTTTTATATAGTTTTATATAAATTTATATAGTTTTATATAGTTTTATATAGTTTTATATAGTTTTATGTAGTTTTATACAGTTTTATATACTTTTATATAGTTTTATGTAGTTCTACATAGTTTCATATAGTGTTATATAGTTTTATATAGTTTTATATAGTTTTATATAGTTTTATTAGTTTTATATATTTTTATATAGTTTATTAGTTTTATATAGTTTTAGATAGTTTTATTAGTTTTGTATAGTTTTGTATAGTTTTATATAGTTTTATATAGTTTTATGTAGTTTTATACAGTTTAATATACTTTTATATAGTTTTATGTAGTTTTACATAGTTTCATATAGTGTTATATAGTTTTATATAGTTTTATATAGTTTTATATAGTTTTATATCGTTTTATATAATTTAATTAGTTTTATATAGTTTTATATAGATTTATTAGTTTTATATAGTTTTATATAGTTTTATATACTTTTATATAGTTTTACATAGTCTCATATAGATTTATACAGCTTTATTAGTTTTATATGGTTTTATATGTTTTTATATAGTTTTATTAGTTTTATATAGTTTCATATAGTTTTATATAGTTATATAGTATTATATAGTTTTATATAGGTTTATATAGTTTTATATCGTTTTATTAGTTTTATATCGTTTTATTTAGTTTTACATAGTTTTATATAGTTTTATATAGTTTTATACAGTTTTATATAGTTTTACATAGTTTTATATAGTTTTATTAGTTTTATATATTTTTATATAGTTTATTAGTTTTATATAGTTTTATATAGTTTTATTAGTTTTGTATAGTTTTGTATAGTTTTATATAGTTTAATTAGTTTTATATAGTTTTATATAGTTTTATATAGTTTTATACAGTTCTATATAGTATTATATAGTTTTACATAGTTTTATATAGATCTATATAGTTTTATATAGTTTTATATAGTTTTATACAGTTCTATATAGTATTATATAGTTTTTCATAGTTTTATACAGTTTTATATAGTTTTATACAGTTCTATGTAGTTTTATATAGTTTTATATACTTTTTTATAGTTTTATATAGTTTTATATAATTTTATATAGTTTTATATAGTTTTAAGAGTTTTAAATAGTTTTATATAGTTTTATTAGTTTTATATACTTTTATACAGCTTTATATTGTTTTATTAGTTTTATATAGTTTTATATAGTTTTATATAGTTTTATTAGTTTTGTATAGTTTTACATAGTTTCATATAGTTCTATATACTTTTATATAGTTTTATATAGTTTTTTATACTGTTATATAGTTTTATATAGTTTTACAGAGTTTTATATAGTGTTATTAGTTTTATATAGTTTTATATAGTTTAAACTAGTTTTATACAGCTTTATACAGGGTTACATAGGTTTATATAGTTTTATTAGTTTTATATAGTTTTATATAGTTTTAATAGTTTTATATAGTTTTATATAGTTTTACATAGTTTTATACAGTTTTATATAGTTTTATACAGTTCTATATAGTTTTATATAGTTTTATATAGTTTTATATAGTTTTACATAGTTTTATATAGTTCAATATAGTTTTATATAGTTTTATATAGTTTTATACAGTTCTATATAGTATTATATAATTTTATGTACTTTTATATAGTTTTCTATAGTTTTCTATAGTTTTATATAGTTTTATGTAGTTTTACATAGTTTTATTAGTTTTATATAGTTTTATTAGTTTTATATAGTTTTATATAGTTTTATATAGTTTTATATACTTTTATATAGTTTTATTAGTTTTATAGGGTTTTACATAGTTTCATATAGTTTTATATAGTTTTATATTCTTTTATATAGTTTTATACAATTTTATAGTGTTTTCTATAGTTTTACATAGTTTTATATAGTCCTATATAGTTTTATATAGTTTTATTAGTTTTATATCGTCTTATTTAGTTTTACATTGGTTTATACAGTTTTATATAGTTTTATACAGTTCTATATTGTTTTATATAGTTTTATATACTTTTATATAGCTTTATATAGTTTTATATAGTTTTATATAGTATTAACTAGTTCTCTATAATTTTATATAGTTTTATATAATTTTATATAGTTTTATATAGTTTTATATAGTTTTATATAGTTTTATGAGATTTAAATAGTTTTATATAGTTTTATTAGTTTTATATACTTTTATATAGCTTTATATTGTTTTATTAGTTTTATATAGTTTTATATAGTTTTATTAGTTTTTTATAGTTTTACATAGTTTCATATAGTTCTATATACTTTTATATAGTTTTATATAGTTTTATATAGTTTTATATACTGTTATATAGTTTTATATAGTTTTACAGAGTTTTATATAGTGTTATCAGTTTTATATAGTTTTATATAGTTTAACATAGTTTTATACAGCTTTATATAGTTTTACATAGGTTTATATAGTTTCATTAGTTTTGTATACTTTTATACAGTTTTAATAGTTTTATATAGTTTTATATAGTTTTATATAGTTTTATATAGTTTTGTTAGTTTTATATAGGATTATATATTTTTATATAGTTTTATATAGTTCTATATAGTTTTATTTAGTTTTATTAGTTTTATATCGTTTGATTTAGTTTTACATTGGTTTATATAGTTTTATTAGTTTCATATAGTTTTATATAGTTCTATGTAGTTTTATATAGTTTTATATAGTTTTATATACTGTTATATAGTTTTACATAGTTTTATATAGTGTTATTAGTTTTATATAGTTTTATATAGTTTTATTAGTTTTATACAGTTTTATATAGTTTTATACAGTTCTATATAGTTTTACATAGTTTTATATAGATCTATATAGTTTTATATAGTTTTATATAGTTTTATACAGTTCTATATAGTATTATATAGTTTTTCATAGTTTTATACAGTTTTATATAGTTTTATACAGTTCTATGTAGTTTTATATAGTTTTATATACTTTTTTATAGTTTTATATAGTTTTATATAATTTTATATAGTTTTATATAGTTTTAAGAGTTTTAAATAGTTTTATATAGTTTTATTAGTTTTATATACTTTTATACAGCTTTATATTGTTTTATTAGTTTTATTAGTTTTATATAGTTCTATGTAGTTTTATTTAGTTTTATATAGTTTTATATAGTTTTATATAGTTTTATATAGTTTTATATAGTTTTATATAAATTTATATAGTTTTATATAGTTTTATATAGTTTTATATAGTTTTATGTAGTTTTATACAGTTTTATATACTTTTATATAGTTTTATGTAGTTCTACATAGTTTCATATAGTGTTATATAGTTTTATATAGTTTTATATAGTTTTATATAGTTTTATTAGTTTTATATATTTTTATATAGTTTATTAGTTTTATATAGTTTTAGATAGTTTTATTAGTTTTGTATCGTTTTGTATAGTTTTATATAGTTTTATATAGTTTTATGTAGTTTTATACAGTTTAATATACTTTTATATAGTTTTATGTAGTTTTACATAGTTTCATATAGTGTTATATAGTTTTATATAGTTTTATATAGTTTTATATAGTTTTATATCGTTTTATATAATTTAATTAGTTTTATATAGTTTTATATAGATTTATTAGTTTTATATAGTTTTATATAGTTTTATATACTTTTATATAGTTTTACATAGTCTCATATAGATTTATACAGCTTTATTAGTTTTATATGGTTTTATATGTTTTTATATAGTTTTATTAGTTTTATATAGTTTCATATAGTTTTATATAGTTATATAGTATTATATAGTTTTATATAGGTTTATATAGTTTTATATCGTTTTATTAGTTTTATATCGTTTTATTTAGTTTTACATAGTTTTATATAGTTTTATATAGTTTTATACAGTTTTATATAGTTTTACATAGTTTTATATAGTTTTATTAGTTTTATATATTTTTATATAGTTTATTAGTTTTATATAGTTTTATATAGTTTTATTAGTTTTGTATAGTTTTGTATAGTTTTATATAGTTTAATTAGTTTTATATAGTTTTATATAGTTTTATATAGTTTTATACAGTTCTATATAGTATTATATAGTTTTACATAGTTTTATATAGATCTATATAGTTTTATATAGTTTTATATAGTTTTATACAGTTCTATATAGTATTATATAGTTTTTCATAGTTTTATACAGTTTTATATAGTTTTATACAGTTCTATGTAGTTTTATATAGTTTTATATACTTTTTTATAGTTTTATATAGTTTTATATAATTTTATATAGTTTTATATAGTTTTAAGAGTTTTAAATAGTTTTATATAGTTTTATTAGTTTTATATACTTTTATACAGCTTTATATTGTTTTATTAGTTTTATATAGTTTTATATAGTTTTATATAGTTTTATTAGTTTTGTATAGTTTTACATAGTTTCATATAGTTCTATATACTTTTATATAGTTTTATATAGTTTTTTATACTGTTATATAGTTTTATATAGTTTTACAGAGTTTTATATAGTGTTATTAGTTTTATATAGTTTTATATAGTTTAAACTAGTTTTATACAGCTTTATACAGGGTTACATAGGTTTATATAGTTTTATTAGTTTTATATAGTTTTATATAGTTTTAATAGTTTTATATAGTTTTATATAGTTTTACATAGTTTTATACAGTTTTATATAGTTTTATACAGTTCTATATAGTTTTATATAGTTTTATATAGTTTTATATAGTTTTACATAGTTTTATATAGTTCAATATAGTTTTATATAGTTTTATATAGTTTTATACAGTTCTATATAGTATTATATAATTTTATGTACTTTTATATAGTTTTCTATAGTTTTCTATAGTTTTATATAGTTTTATGTAGTTTTACATAGTTTTATTAGTTTTATATAGTTTTATTAGTTTTATATAGTTTTATATAGTTTTATATAGTTTTATATACTTTTATATAGTTTTATTAGTTTTATAGGGTTTTACATAGTTTCATATAGTTTTATATAGTTTTATATTCTTTTATATAGTTTTATACAATTTTATAGTGTTTTCTATAGTTTTATATAGTTTTATATAGTCCTATATAGTTTTATATAGTTTTATTAGTTTTATATCGTCTTATTTAGTTTTACATTGGTTTATACAGTTTTATATAGTTTTATACAGTTCTATATTGTTTTATATAGTTTTATATACTTTTATATAGCTTTATATAGTTTTATATAGTTTTATATAGTATTAACTAGTTCTCTATAATTTTATATAGTTTTATATAATTTTATATAGTTTTATATAGTTTTATATAGTTTTATATAGTTTTATGAGATTTAAATAGTTTTATATAGTTTTATTAGTTTTATATACTTTTATATAGCTTTATATTGTTTTATTAGTTTTATATAGTTTTATATAGTTTTATTAGTTTTTTATAGTTTTACATAGTTTCATATAGTTCTATATACTTTTATATAGTTTTATATAGTTTTATATAGTTTTATATACTGTTATATAGTTTTATATAGTTTTATATAGTTTTACATAGTTTTATATAGTGTTATTAGTTTTATATAGTTTTATATAGTTTTATTAGTTTTATACAGTTTTATATAGTTTTATACAGTTCTATATAGTTTTAGATAGTTTTATAAACTTTTTTAAAGTTTTATATAGTTTTAAATAGTTTTATATAGTTCTATATAGTTTTATATAGTTTTATGTAGTTTTATACAGTTTTATATACTTTTATATAGTTTTATGTAGTTTTACATAGTTTTATATAGTTTTATTAGTTTTATATATTTTTATATAGTTTATTAGTTTTATATAGTTTTAGATAGTTTTGTTAGTTTTGTATAGTTTTGTATAGTTTTATATAGTTTTATATAGTTTTATGTAGTTTTATACAGTTTTATATACTTTTATATAGTTTTATGTGGTTTTATATAATTTTATACAGTTTTATATAGTTTTATACTGTTCTAGATTATTTTATTAGTTTCATATAGTGTTATATAGTTTTATATAGTTTTATATAGTTTTATATAGTTTTATATAGTTTTATATAGTTTTATATAGTTTTATATAGTTTTATATAGTTTTATATAGTTTTACATAGTTTTATATAGTTTAATTAGTTTTATATAGTTTTATATAGATTTATTAGTGTTATATACTTTTATATAGTTTTACATAGTCTCATATAGATTTATACAGCGTTATTAGTTTTATATAGTTTTAATAGTTTTATATAGTTTTATATAGTTTTACATAGTTGTATACAGTTTTATATAGTTTTATACAGTTCTATGTAGTTTTATATAGTTTTATATAGTTTTACATAGTTGTATACAGTTTTATATAGTTTTATACAGTTCTATGTAGTTTTATATAGTTTTATATACTTTTTTATAGTTTTATATAGTTTTATATAATTTTATATAGTTTTATATAGTTCTAAGAGTTTTAAATAGTTTTATATAGTTTTATTAGTTTTGTATAGTTTGATATAGCTTTATATAGTTTTATTAGTTTTGTATAGTTTTATATAGTTTTATATACTTCTATATAGTTTTATATACTTTTATATAGTTTTATATAGTTTTATATAGTTTAATATAGTTTTATATAGTTTTACATAGTTTTATATAGTTTAATTAGTTTTATATAGTTTTATATAGATTTATTAGTTTTATATAGTTTTATATAGTTTTATATACTTTTATATAGTTTTACATAGTCTCATATAGATTTATACAGCTTTATTAGTTTTATATGGTTTTATATGTTTTTATATAGTTTTAATAGTTTTATATAGTTGTATTAGTTTTATATATTTTTATATAGTTTATTAGTTTTATATAGTTTTATATAGTTTTATTAGTCTTGTATAGTTTTGTATAGTTTTAATAGTTTTATATAGTTTAATTAGTTTTATATAGTTTTATATAGCTTTATATAGTTTTATATAATTTTATATAGTTTTAAATTGTTTTATATAGTATTATATTGTTTTGTACAGTTTTATGTAGTTTTATATAGTTTCATTAGTTTTATATCGTTTTATATATTTTTATATAGTTTTATATAGTTTTATATAGTTTTACGTAGTTTTATATAGTTCTACATAGTTTTACATGGTATTATACAGTTTCATCAGTTTTATATAGTTTTATATAGTTTTGGATAGTTTAATATAGTTTTATATAGTTTTATATAGTTTTATACAGTTTTATTAGTTTCATATAG
The DNA here is from genome assembly GCF_051020985.1 of Nomia melanderi. Taxonomy (NCBI): domain Eukaryota; kingdom Metazoa; phylum Arthropoda; class Insecta; order Hymenoptera; family Halictidae; genus Nomia; species Nomia melanderi. The sequence goes on along the minus strand of NW_027475580.1, from coordinate 13,739 downwards.
TTTTATTAGTTTTATATATTTTTATATAGTTTATTAGTTTTATATAGTTTTAGATAGTTTTGTTAGTTTTGTATAGTTTTGTATAGTTTTATATAGTTTTATATAGTTTTATGTAGTTTTATACAGTTTTATATACTTTTATATAGTTTTACGTGGTTTTATATAATTTTATACAGTTTTATATAGTTTTATACTGTTCTAGATTATTTTATTAGTTTCATATAGTGTTATATAGTTTTATATAGTTTTATATAGTTTTATATAGTTTTATATAGTTTTATATAGTTTTATATAGTTTTATATAGTTTTATATAGTTTTACATAGTTTTATATAGTTTAATTAGTTTTATATAGTTTCATATAGATTTATTAGTGTTATATACTTTTATATAGTTTTACATAGTCTCATATAGATTTATACAGCTTTATTAGTTTTATATAGTTTTAATAGTTTTATATAGTTTTATATAGTTTTACATAGTTGTATACAGTTTTATATAGTTTTATACAGTTCTATGTAGTTTTATATAGTTTTATATACTTTTTTATAGTTTTATATAGTTTTATATAATTTTATATAGTTTTATATAGTTTTAAGAGTTTTAAATAGTTTTATATAGTTTTATTAGTTTTGTATAGTTTGATATAGCTTTATATAGTTTTATTAGTTTTGTATACTTTTATATAGTTTTATATAGTTTTATATAGTTTTATATCGTTTCATATAGTTTTACATAAGTTTATATAGTTTTATTTGTTTCCTATATAGTTTTATATAGTTTTATTAGCTTTATATAGTTTTATGTAGTTTTATATAGTTTTATATAGTTTTATATAGTTTTATTAGATTTATATAGTTTTATATAGCTTTATATAGTTTTATATAGTTTTATATAGTTTTATATAGTTTTATATAGTTTTATATAGTTTTACATAGTTGTATACAGTTTTATATAGTTTTATACAGTTCTATGTAGTTTTATATAGTTTTATATACTTTTTTATAGTTTTATATAGTTTTATATAATTTTATATAGTTTTATATAGTTCTAAGAGTTTTAAATAGTTTTATATAGTTTTATTAGTTTTGTATAGTTTGATATAGCTTTATATAGTTTTATTAGTTTTGTATAGTTTTATATAGTTTTATATACTTCTATATAGTTTTATATACTTTTATATAGTTTTATATAGTTTTATATAGTTTTATATAGTTTTATATAGTTTTACATAGTTTTATATAGTTTAATTAGTTTTATATAGTTTTATATAGATTTATTAGTTTTATATAGTTTTATATAGTTTTATATACTTTTATATAGTTTTACATAGACTCATATAGATTTATACAGCTTTATTAGTTTTATATGGTTTTATATGTTTTTATATAGTTTTATTAGTTTTATATAGTTTTATTAGTTTTATATATTTTTATATAGTTTATTAGTTTTATATAGTTTTATATAGTTTTATTAGTTTTGTATAGTTTTGTATAGTTTTATATAGTTTTATATAGTTTAATTAGTTTTATATAGTTTTATATAGCTTTATATAGTTTTATATAATTTTATATAGTTTTAAATTGTTTTATATAGTATTATATTGTTTTGTACAGTTTTATGTAGTTTTATATAGTTTCATTAGTTTTATATCGTTTTATATATTTTTATATAGTTTTATATAGTTTTACATACGTTTATATAGTTTTATTAGTTTTATATAGTTTTATATAGTTTTATATAGTTTAATTAGTTTTATATAGTTTTATATAGTTTTACATACGTTTATATAGTTTTATTAGTTTTATATAGTTTTATGTAGTTTCAATAGTTTTATATAGTTTTATTAGTTTTATGTAGTCCTATATAGTTTTGTATAGTTTTACATAGTTTTACATAGTTTTATATAGTGTTATTAGTTTTATATAGTTTTATATAGTTTTATTAGTTTTATACAGTTTTATATAGTTTTATACAGTTCTATATAGTTTTAGATAGTTTTATAAACTTTTTTAAAGTTTTATATAGTTTTAAATAGTTTTATATAGTTCTATATAGTTTTATATAGTTTTATGTAGTTTTATACAGTTTTATATACTTTTATATAGTTTTATGTAGTTTTACATAGTTTTATATAGTTTTATTAGTTTTATATATTTTTATATAGTTTATTAGTTTTATATAGTTTTAGATAGTTTTGTTAGTTTTGTATAGTTTTGTATAGTTTTATATAGTTTTATATAGTTTTATGTAGTTTTATACAGTTTTATATACTTTTATATAGTTTTACGTGGTTTTATATAATTTTATACAGTTTTATATAGTTTTATACTGTTCTAGATTATTTTATTAGTTTCATATAGTGTTATATAGTTTTATATAGTTTTATATAGTTTTATATAGTTTTATATAGTTTTATATAGTTTTATATAGTTTTATATAGTTTTATATAGTTTTATATAGTTTTACATAGTTTTATATAGTTTAATTAGTTTTATATAGTTTCATATAGATTTATTAGTGTTATATACTTTTATATAGTTTTACATAGTCTCATATAGATTTATACAGCTTTATTAGTTTTATATAGTTTTAATAGTTTTATATAGTTTTATATAGTTTTACATAGTCGTATACAGTTTTATATAGTTTTATACAGTTCTATGTAGTTTTATATAGTTTTATATACTTTTTTATAGTTTTATATAGTTTTATATAATTTTATATAGTTTTATATAGTTTTAAGAGTTTTAAATAGTTTTATATAGTTTTATTAGTTTTGTATAGTTTGATATAGCTTTATATAGTTTTATTAGTTTTGTATAGTTTTATATAGTTTTATATAGTTTTATATAGTTTTATATAGTTTTATATCGTTTCATATAGTTTTACATAAGTTTATATAGTTTTATTTGTTTCCTATATAGTTTTATATAGTTTTATTAGCTTTATATAGTTTTATGTAGTTTTATATAGTTTTATATAGTTTTATATAGTTTTATTAGATTTATATAGTTTTATATAGCTTTATATAGTTTTATATAGTTTTATATAGTTTTATATAGTTTTATATAGTTTTAAATAGTTTTATATAGTTTTACATAGTCTCATATAGATTTATACAGTTTTATTAGTTTTATATAGTTTTAATAGTTTTATATAGTTTTATATAGTTTTACATAGTTGTATACAGTTTTATATAGTTTTATACAGTTCTATGTAGTTTTATATAGTTTTATATACTTTTTTATAGTTTTATATAGTTTTATATAATTTTATATAGTTTTATATAGTTCTAAGAGTTTTAAATAGTTTTATATAGTTTTATTAGTTTTGTATAGTTTGATATAGCTTTATATAGTTTTATTAGTTTTGTATAGTTTTATATAGTTTTATATACTTCTATATAGTTTTATATACTTTTATATAGTTTTATATAGTTTTATATAGTTTTATATAGTTTTATATAGTTTTACATAGTTTTATATAGTTTAATTAGTTTTATATAGTTTTATATAGATTTATTAGTTTTATATAGTTTTATATAGTTTTATATACTTTTATATAGTTTTACATAGTCTCATATAGATTTATACAGCTTTATTAGTTTTATATGGTTTTATATGTTTTCATATAGTTTTATTAGTTTTATATAGTTTTATTAGTTTTATATATTTTTATATAGTTTATTAGTTTTATATAGTTTTATATAGTTTTATTAGTTTTGTATAGTTTTGTATAGTTTTATATAGTTTTATATAGTTTTATATAGCTTTATATAGTTTTATATAATTTTATATAGTTTTAAATTGTTTTATATAGTATTATATTGTTTGGTACAGTTTTATGTAGTTTTATATAGTTTCATTAGTTTTATATCGTTTTATATATTTTTATATAGTTTTATATAGTTTTACATACGTTTATATAGTTTTATTAGTTTTATATAGTTTTATATAGTTTTATATAGTTTAATTAGTTTTATATAGTTTTATATAGTTTTACATACGTTTATATAGTTTTATTAGTTTTATATAGTTTTATGTAGTTTCAATAGTTTTACATAGTTTTATGAGTTTTATGTAGTCCTATATAGTTTTGTATAGTTTTACATAGTTTTACATAGTTTTATATAGTGTTATTAGTTTTATATAGTTTTATATAGTTTTATTAGTTTTATACAGTTTTATATAGTTTTATACAGTTCTATATAGTTTTAGATAGATTTATAAACTTTTTTAAAGTTTTATATAGTTTCAAATAGTTTTATATAGTTCTATATAGTTTTATATAGTTTTATGTAGTTTTATACAGTTTTATATACTTTTATATAGTTTTATGTAGTTTTACATAGTTTTATATAGTGTTATTAGTTTTATATAGTTTTATATAGTTTTATTAGTTTTATACAGTTTTATATAGTTTTATACAGTTCTATATAGTTTTAGATAGATTTATAAACTTTTTTAAAGTTTTATATAGTTTTAAATAGTTTTATATAGTTCTATATAGTTTTATATAGTTTTATGTAGTTTTATACAGTTTTATATACTTTTATATAGTTTTATGTAGTTTTACATAGTTTTATATAGTTTTATTAGTTTTATATATTTTTATATAGTTTATTAGTTTTATATAGTTTTAGATAGTTTTGTTAGTTTTGTATAGTTTTGTATAGTTTTATATAGTTTTATATAGTTTTATGTAGTTTTATACAGTTTTATATACTTTTATATAGTTTTATATAGTTTTACATAGTTTTATATAGTTTAATTAGTTTTATATAGTTTCATATAGATTTATTAGTGTTATATACTATTATATAGTTTTACATAGTCTCATATAGATTTATACAGCTTTATTAGTTTTATATAGTTTTAATAGTTTTATATAGTTTTATATAGTTTTACATAGTTGTATACAGTTTTATATAGTTTTATACAGTTCTATGTAGTTTTATATAGTTTTATATACTTTTTTATAGTTTTATATAGTTTTATATAATTTTATATAGTTTTATATAGTTTTAAGAGTTTTAAATAGTTTTATATAGTTTTATTAGTTTTGTATAGTTTGATATAGCTTTATATAGTTTTATTAGTTTTGTATAGTTTTATATAGTTTTATATAGTTTTATATAGTTTTATATCGTTTCATATAGTTTTACATAAGTTTATATAGTTTTATTTGTTTCCTATATAGTTTTATATAGTTTTATTAGCTTTATATAGTTTTATGTAGTTTTATATAGTTTTATATAGTTTTATATAGTTTTATTAGATTTATATAGTTTTATATAGCTTTATATAGTTTTATATAGTTTTATATAGTTTTATATAGTTTTATATAGTTTTAAATAGTTTTATATAGTTTTATATAGTTTTATATAGTTTAATATAGTTTTATATAGTTTTATATACTTGTATATAGTTTTACATAGTTTTACATAGTTTGATATGGTTTTATTACTTTTATATAGTTTTATATAGTTTTACATAGTTTTATACAGTTTTATATAGTTTTATACTGTTCTATATTATTTTATTAATTTTATATAGTTTTATTAGTTTTATATAGTTTTATATAGTTTTATATAGTTTTACATAGATTTATATAGTTTTATTAGTTTCATATAGTTTTATATTCTGATAAATAGTTTTATGTGGTGTTACATAGTTTCATATAGTTCTATATAGTTTTATTAGTTTTATACAGTTTTATATTGTTTTAGACTGTTCTAGATTATTTTATTAGTTTTATAAAGTTATATATAGTTTTATATAGTTTTATATAGTTTTATATAGTTTTATATAGTTTTATATAGTTTTATATAGTTTTATATAGTATTATATAGTTTTATATACTTTTATATAGCTTTATATACTTTTATATAGTTTTATATAGTTTTAAATAGTTTTATATAGTATTATATAGTTTTGTATGGTTTTATGTAGTTTTGTATAGTTTCATTAGTTTTATATCGTTTTATTTAGTTTTACATAGGTTTATATAGTTATATTAGTTTTATATATAGTTTTATATAGTTTGATTAGTTTTATATAGTTTTTTATAGTTTTACATAGTTTTATACAGTTTTATATAGTTTTATAGAGTTCTATATTGTTTTATATAGTTTTATATACTTTTATATAGCTTTATATAGTTTTATATAGTTTTATATAATTTTAAATAGTTTTATATAATTTTATATAGTTTTATATAGTTTTATGTAGTTTTACATAGTTTTATATAGTGTTATTAGTTTTATATAGTTTTATATAGTTTTATTAGTTTTATACAGTTTTATATAGTTTTATACAGTTCTATATAGTTTTAGATAGATTTATAAACTTTTTTAAAGTTTTATATAGTTTTAAATAGTTTTATATAGTTCTATATAGTTTTATATAGTTTTATGTAGTTTTATACAGTTTTATATACTTTTATATAGTTTTATGTAGTTTTACATAGTTTTATATAGTTTTATTAGTTTTATATATTTTTATATAGTTTATTAGTTTTATATAGTTTTAGATAGTTTTGTTAGTTTTGTATAGTTTTGTATAGTTTTATATAGTTTTATATAGTTTTATGTAGTTTTATACAGTTTTATATACTTTTATATAGTTTTATATAGTTTTACATAGTTTTATATAGTTTAATTAGTTTTATATAGTTTCATATAGATTTATTAGTGTTATATACTATTATATAGTTTTACATAGTCTCATATAGATTTATACAGCTTTATTAGTTTTATATAGTTTTAATAGTTTTATATAGTTTTATATAGTTTTACATAGTTGTATACAGTTTTATATAGTTTTATACAGTTCTATGTAGTTTTATATAGTTTTATATACTTTTTTATAGTTTTATATAGTTTTATATAATTTTATATAGTTTTATATAGTTTTAAGAGTTTTAAATAGTTTTATATAGTTTTATTAGTTTTGTATAGTTTGATATAGCTTTATATAGTTTTATTAGTTTTGTATAGTTTTATATAGTTTTATATAGTTTTATATAGTTTTATATCGTTTCATATAGTTTTACATAAGTTTATATAGTTTTATTTGTTTCCTATATAGTTTTATATAGTTTTATTAGCTTTATATAGTTTTATGTAGTTTTATATAGTTTTATATAGTTTTATATAGTTTTATTAGATTTATATAGTTTTATATAGCTTTATATAGTTTTATATAGTTTTATATAGTTTTATATAGTTTTATATAGTTTTAAATAGTTTTATATAGTTTTATATAGTTTTATATAGTTTAATATAGTTTTATATAGTTTTATATACTTGTATATAGTTTTACATAGTTTTACATAGTTTGATATGGTTTTATTACTTTTATATAGTTTTATATAGTTTTACATAGTTTTATACAGTTTTATATAGTTTTATACTGTTCTATATTATTTTATTAATTTTATATAGTTTTATTAGTTTTATATAGTTTTATATAGTTTTATATAGTTTTACATAGATTTATATAGTTTTATTAGTTTCATATAGTTTTATATTCTGATAAATAGTTTTATGTGGTGTTACATAGTTTCATATAGTTCTATATAGTTTTATTAGTTTTATACAGTTTTATATTGTTTTAGACTGTTCTAGATTATTTTATTAGTTTTATAAAGTTATATATAGTTTTATATAGTTTTATATAGTTTTATATAGTTTTATATAGTTTTATATAGTTTTATATAGTATTATATAGTTTTATATACTTTTATATAGCTTTATATACTTTTATATAGTTTTATATAGTTTTAAATAGTTTTATATAGTATTATATAGTTTTGTATGGTTTTATGTAGTTTTGTATAGTTTCATTAGTTTTATATCGTTTTATTTAGTTTTACATAGGTTTATATAGTTTTATTAGTTTTATATATAGTTTTATATAGTTTGATTAGTTTTATATAGTTTTTTATAGTTTTACATAGTTTTATACAGTTTTATATAGTTTTATAGAGTTCTATATTGTTTTATATAGTTTTATATACTTTTATATAGCTTTATATAGTTTTATATAGTTTTATATAATTTTAAATAGTTTTATATAATTTTATATAGTTTTATATAGTTTTATATAGTTTTATATAGTTTTATATACTTTTATATAGTTTTATATAGTTTTATATAGTTTTATATAGTTTTATATAGTTTTATACAGTTTTATATAGTTTTATATAGTTCTATATACTTTTATATAGTTTTATATAGTTTTATATACTGTTAAGTGGTTTTATATAGTTTTACATAATTTTATATAGTTTTATTAGTTTTATATAGTTTTACATAGTTTTATATAGTTTAACTAGTTTTATATAGTTTTATATTGATTTGCTAATTTTATATAGTTTTATATAGATTTACTAGTTTTATATAGTTTTATATACTTTTATATAGTTTTATATAGTTTCATATAGTTTTATACAGCTTTATTAGTTTTATATGGTTTTATATAGTCTAATATAGTGTTATTAGTTTTATATAGTTTTATATAGTTTTACGTAGTTTTATATAGTTTTATATACTTTTATATAGTATTATATAGTTTTGTATAGTTTTATATAGTTTTATATAGTTTTATACAGTTTTATATAGTTTTATATAGTTCTATATACTTTTATATAGTTTTATATAGTTTTAGATACTGTTAAGTGGTTTTATATAGTTTTACATAGTTTTATATAGTTTTATTAGTTTTATATAGTTTTACATAGTTTTATATAGTTTAATTAGTTTTATATAGTTTTATATTGATTTACTAGTTTTATATAGTTTTATATAGATTTACTAGTTTTATATAGTTTTATATACTTTTATATAGTTTTATATAGTCTCATATAGTTTTATACAGCTTTATTAGTTTTATATGGTTTTATATAGTTTTATATAGTTTTATTAGTTTTATATCGTTTTATATACTTTTATTAGTTTTATTAGTTTTATACATTTTTATATAGTTTTATATAGTTTTACATATTTTTATACGGTTTTATATAGTTTTATACAGTTCTATATAGTTTTATATAGTTTTACATAGTTTTATATAGTTCTATATAGTTTTATATAGTTTTGTATAGTTTTATATACTTTTATATAGCTTTATTTAGTTTTATATAGTTTTATATAGTTTTATATAGTTTTATATAGTTTTAAATAGTTTTATATAGTTTTATATAGTTTTATATAGTTTAATATAGTTTTATATAGTTTTATATACTTGTATACAGTTTTACATAGTTTTACATAGTTTTATATGGTTTTATTACTTTTATATAGTTTTATATACTTGTATATAGTTTTACATAGTTTTACATAGTTTTATATGGTTTCATTACTTTTATATAGTTTTATATAGTTTTATAAACTGTTATACAGTTTCATATAGTTTTACATAGTCTTATATAGTGTTATTAGTTTTATATAGTTTTATATAGTTTTACATAGTTTTATACAGTTTTATATAGTTTTATACAGTTCTATATAGTTTTATGTAGTTTTATATACTTTTTAAAGTTTTATATAGTTTTAAATAGTTTTATATAGTTCTATATAGTTTTATATAGTTTTACATAGATTTATATAGTTCTATATAGTTTTATATAGTTTTATATAATTTTATATAGTATTATATAGTTTTATATAGTTTTATATACTGTTAAATAGTTTTATGAGATTTTAATAGTTTTATATAGATTTATATAGTTTTATTAGTTTTATTAGTTTTATATCGTTTTATATATTTCTACGTAGGTTTATATAGTTTTATTAGTTTTATATATAGTTTTATATAGTTTTAATAGTTTTTTATAGTTTTGTATAGTTTTACATAGTTTTATACTGTTTTATATAGTTTTATACAGTTCTATATTGTTTTATATAGTTTCATATACTTTTATATAGCTTTATATAGTTTTATATAGTTTTATATAGTTTTAAATAGTTTTATATAGTTTTTATATAGTTTTATATAGTTTTATATAGTTTTATATAGTTTTATATAGTGTTATATACTTTTATATAGTTTTATATACATTTACATAGTTTTATATAGTTCTATATAGTTTTATATAGTTGTACATAGTTTTACATACTGTTATATAGTTATATAGTTTTACATAGTTTTATATAGTTTTATTAGTTTTATATAGTTTTATATAGTTTTATATAGTTTTATATACTTTTATTAGTTTTATATAGTTTTATATAGTTTTATATAGTTTTACATAGTTTTATACAGTTTTATATAGTTTTATACGGGTCAATATTGTTTTATATAGGTTTATATACTTTTATATAGCTTTATATAGTTTTATATAGTTTTATACAGCGTTATTAGTTTTATATGGTTTTATATAGTTTTACGTAGTTTTATTAGTTTTATATACTTGTATATAGTTTTACACAGTTTTATATAGTTTTATATAGTTTTATATACTTTTATATAGTTTTATATAGTCTCATATAGTTTTATACAGATTTATTAGTTTTATATGGTTTTATATAGTTTTATATAGTTTTATTAGTTTTATATCGTTTTATATAGTTTTATTAGTTTTATATATAGTTTTATATACATTTATTAGTTTTATATAGTTTTATATACTTTTATATAGTTATATATAGTTTTATGTAGTTTTACATAGTTTTATATAGTTTTATATAGTATTATATTCTTTTATATAGTTCTATATAGTCTCATATAGTGTTATACAGCGTTATTAGTTTTATATGGTTTTATATAGGTTTATATAGTTTTACACAGTTTTATATAGTTTTATATAGTTTTATATACTTTTATATAGTTTTATATAGTTTTATATAGTTTTATATAGTTTTACATAGTGTTATATAGTATTATTATTTTATATAGTTTTATATACCTTTATATAGTTTTATACAGTATTATATTGCTTTATATAGTTCTATATTATTTTATTAGTTTTATTTAGTTTTATATTGTTTTATATAGTTATATATGGCTTTACATAGTTTTATACAGTTTTATATAGTTTTATATAGTTTTATATAGTTTTATATAGTTTTATATACTTGTATATAGTTTTACATAATTTTATATAGTTTTATTAGTTTTATATCGTTTTATATAGTTTTATTAGTTTTATATATAGTTTTATATAGTTTTATTAGTTTTATATAGTTTTATATAGTATTACATAGTTTTATACAGTCTCATATAGTTTTATACAGGTCTATATTGTTTTATAAAGGTTTATATACTTTTATATAGCTTTATTTAGTTTTATATAGTTTCATACAGCGTTATTAGTTTTATATGGTTTTATATAGTTTTATATAGTTTCACACAGCGTTATTAGTTTTATATGGTTTTATATAGCTTTATATAGTTTTATATAGTTTTTCATAGTTTTATACAGTTTTATATAGTTTTATACAGTTCTATATTGTTTTATATAGTTTTATATACTTTTATATAGATTTATATAGTTTTATATAGTTTAGTTTAGTTTTATTAGTTTTATATAGTTTAATATTGTTTTATTAGTTTTGTATAGTTTTATATAGTTTTATATAGTTTTATATAGTTCTATATTGTTTTATATATCTTCATGTAGTTTTATATAGTTTTATATACTTTTATATAGCTTTATATAGTTTTACGTAGTTTTATATAGTTCTATTTAGATTTATATAGTTTTATATAGTTTTATATACTGTTATATAGTTTTATATAGTTTTACATAGGTTTATATAGTTTTATTAGTTTTATATAGTTTTATATAGTTTTATATAGTTTTACATAGTTTAATACAGATTTATATAGTTTTACACAGTTCTATATTGTTTTATATAGTTTTATATACTTTTACATAGGTTTATATAGTTTTATATAGTTTTATATAGTTTTATATAGTTTTATATAGTTTTATATAGTTTTATATAGTTTTATATAGTTTTATATAGTTTTATATAGTTTTATATAGTTTTATATAGATTTATTAGTTTTGTATAGTTTTATATAGTTTAATGTAGTTCTATATAGTTTTATTAGTTTTATATAGTTTTATATAGAGTTATATACTTTTATATAGTTTTATATAGACCCATACAGTTTTATACAGCTTTATTAGTTTTACATAGTTTTATATTGTTTTATATAGTTTTATATAGCTTTATACAGTTCTATATTGTTTTATATAGTGTTATATACTTTTATATAGATTTATATAGTTTTATATAGTTTTATATAGTTTTATTAGTTTTATATAGTTTTACATAGTTTTACATAGTTTTGTATAGATTTATTAGTTTTACAGCGTTTTATATAGTTTTATATAGTTTTATATAGTTTTATTACTTTTATATGGTTTATATAGTTTTACATAGCTTTATATAGTTTTATTAGTTTTATATAGTTTTATATACTGTTATATAGTTTTATATAGTTTTACATAGGTTTATATAGTTTTATTAGTTTTATATAGTTTTATATAGTTTTATATAGTTTTATATAGTTTTATATAGTTTTATTAGTTTTATATGGTTTTATATAGTTTTACATAGCTTTATATAGTTTTATTAGTTTTATATAGTTTTATATAGTTTTATATAGTTTTATATAGTTTTATATAGTTTTATATAGTTTTATATAGTTTTATATAGTTTTATATAGTTTTATATAGTTTTATATAGTTTTACATATTTTTATACGGTTTTATATATTTTTATACAGTTATATATAGTTTTATATGGTTTAATGTAGTTTTATATAGTTTTATATACTTTTACATAGTTTTATATAGTTTTATATAGTTTTATATACTTTTATATAGTTTTATATAGTCCCATATAGTTTTATACAGCTTTATTAGTTTTACATAGTTTTATATTGTTCTATATAGTTTTATATAATTTTATATACTTTTATATACTTTTATATAGTTTTATATAGTTTTATACAGTTTTATATAGTTTTATATAGTATTATATAGTTTTATATAGTTTTATATAGTTTTATTAGATTTATTTCGTTTTGTATAGTTTTACATAGGTTTATATCGTTTTATTAGTTTTATATATAGTTTAATATAGTTTTATTAGTTTTATATAGTTTTATATAGTTTTACATAGTTTTATATAGTTCTATTTAGTTTTATATAGTTATATATAGTTTTATATACTGCTATATAGTTTTATATAGTTTTTCATAGCTTTATATAGTTCTATTAGTTTTATATAGTTTTATATAGTTTTATTAGTTTTATATCGTTTTATATAGTTTTACATAGGTTTATATAGTTTTATTAGTTCTGTATATAGTTTTATATAGTTTTATTAGTTTTATATAGTTTTATATAGTTTTTCATAGTTTTATACAGTTTTATATAGTTTTATACAGTTTTATATAGTTTTATATAGTATTATATAGTTTTATATAGTTTTATATAGTTTTACATAGTTTTATTAGATTTATTTCGTTTTATATAGTTTTACATAGGTTTATATCGTTTTATTAGTTTTATATATAGTTTTATATAGTTTTATTAGTTTTATATAGTTTTATATAGACCCATATAGTTTTATACAGCTTTATTAGTTTTACATAGTTTTATATTGTTCTATATAGTTTTACATAGTTTTATATAGTATTATATAGTTTTATATAGTTTTATATAGTTTTATATAGTTTTATTAGTTTTATATAGTTTTACATAGTTTTACATAGTTTT
>NW_027475579.1:0-39339 GCF_051020985.1 Nomia melanderi | reverse complement strand
CTATATAAAACTGTATAAAACTATATAAAACTATATAAAACTATATAAAACTATCTAAAACTATATAAAACTAAATAAAACTATATAACACTATATAAAACTATATAAAACTGTATAAAACTATATAAAACTATATAAAAACATATATAACTATATAAAACTATATAAAAGTATATAGAACTATATAAAAGTATATAAAACTATATAAAACTATATAAAACTGTACAAAGGTATATAAAACTACATAAAACTATACAAAAACTATATAAAACTATAGAAATCTATATAAAACAATATAAAACTGTGTAAAACTGTATAAAACCATATAGAACTGTATAAAACTATATAGAACTGTATAAAACTATATAAAACTGTATAAAACTATATAAAACTATATAAAACTATATAAAACAGTATAAAACTATATAAAACTATATAAAACTATGTAAAACTGTGAAAAACTGTATAAAACTATATAAAACTATATAAAACTGTATAAAACTGTATAAAACTATATAAAACTATATAAAACTGTATAAAACTATATAAAACTATATAAAACTATATAAAACTATATAAAACTATATAAAACTATATAAAACTATATAAACCTATCTAAAACTATATAAAACTAAATAGTACTATATAACACTATATAAAAGTATATAAAGCTAAATAAAACTATATAACACTATATAAAAGTATATAAAACTATATAGAACTATGAAAAACTATATAAAACTATATAAACATATCTAAAAATATAAAGCTATATAAAACTGTATAGAACTATATAAAACTATATAGAACTATATAAAACTATATAAAACTATATAAAATTATATAAAACTATTTAAAACTATATAAAACTATATAAAACTATATAAAACTATATAAAACTATATAAAACTATATAACACTATATAAAACTATATGAAACTGTATAAAAGTATATAAAACTATATAAAACTATATAAACCTATATAAAACTATATAATACCATATAAGAGTATATTAAACTATATAAAAGTATATAAAACTATATAAAACTATATAAACATATCCAAAAATATACAGCTATACAAAACTATATAAAACTATATAAAACTATATAAAAATATAGAAACCTATATAAAACTATATAAAACTGTATAAAACTATATAAAACTATATAAGACTATATAAAACTATATAAAACTATATAAAACTGTATAAAACTATATAAAACTATATAAAACTATATAGAACTATATAAAACTATATAAAACAGTATAAATCTATATAAACCTATCTGAAAATATAAAGCTATATTAACTCATGTAAAACTATATAAAACTGTATAAAACTATATAAAAGTATATAAAACTATGTAAAACTGTGAAAAACTGTATAAAACTATATAAAACTATATAAAACTGTATAAAACTATATAAAACTATATAAAACTATATAAAACTATATAAAACAGTATAAAACTATATAAAACTATATAAAACTATATAAACCCATCTAAAAATATAAAGCTATATAAAACTATATAAAACCATATAAAACTATATAAAACTGTATAAAACTATATAAAACTATATAAAACTATATAAAACTATATAAAACTATATAAAACTATATAAAACTATATAAAACTATATAAAACTATATAAAACTATATAAACCTATCTAAAACTATATAAAACTAAATAGAACTATATAACACTATATAAAAGTATATAAAGCTAAATAAAACTATGTAAAACTATATAAAACTATATCAAACTATGTATAGCTATAAAAAACTATATAAAACAATATAAAACTATATATATCAATAAAAAACTGTATAAAACTATATAACACTATATAAATCTATATAAAACTATATAAAACTATATAAAAGTATATAAAACTTTATAAAACTATATAAATCTATATAAACCTATCTAAAAATGTAAAGCTGTATAAAACTATATAAAACTATATAAAACTAAATAAAACTATATAACACTATATAAAAGTATATAAAACTATATAGAACTATGAAAAACTATATAAAACTATATAAACCTATCTAAAAATATAAAGCTATATAAAACTGTATAGAACTATATAAAACTATATAAAACTATATAAAACTATATAAAACTTTATAAACCCATCTAAAAATATAAAGCTATATAAAACTATATAAAACTATATAAAGCTAAATAAAACTATATAACACTATATAAAACTATATAAAACAGTATAAAACTATATAAAACTATATAAAAACATATATAACTATATAAAACTATATAAAAGTATGTAGAACTATATAAAAGTATATAAAACTATACAAAACTGTACAAAGGTATATAAAACTACAAAAAACTATACAAAAACTATATAAAACTATAGAAAACTATATAAAACTATATAAAACTATATAAAACTATATAACACTATATAAAATTATATGAAACTGTATAAAAGTATATAAAACTATATAAAACTATGTAAACCTATATAAAACTATATAAAACCATATAAGAGTATATTAAACTATATAAAAGTATATAAAACTATATAAAACTATATAAACATATCCAAAAATATACAGCTATACAAAACTATATAAAACTATATAAAACTATATAAAACTATATAACACTATATAAAACTATATAAAACTATATAAAACTATATAAAACTATATAAAACTATATAAAACTGTACAAAAGTATATAAAACTACATAAAACTATACAAAACTATGTAAAACAGTTGAAAACTATATAAAACTATATAAAACTGTATAAAACTGTATAAAACTATATAAAACTATATAAAACTGTATAAAACTATATAAAACTATATAAAACTATATAAAACTATATAAACCTATCTAAAACTATATAAAACTAAATAAAACTATATAACACTATATAAAACTATATAAAAACATATATAACTATATAAAACTATATAAAAGTATATAAAACTATATAAAACTATATAAAACTGTACAAAAGTATATAAAACTACATAAAACTATACAAAACTATATAAAACGATATAAAACTGTGTAAAACTGTATAAAACTATATAAAACTGTATAAAACTATATAAAACTATATAAAACTATATAAAACTGTATAAAACTATATAAAACTATATAAAACTATATAAAACTATATAAAACTATATAAAACTATATAAACCTATCTAAAACTATATAAAACTAAATAGTACTATATAACACTATATAAAAGTATATAAAGCTAAATAAAACTATGTAAAACTATATAAAACTATATCAAACTATGTATAGCTATAAAAAACTATATAAAACTATATAAAACTATATATATCAATAAAAAACTGTATAAAACTATATAACACTATATAAATCTATATAAAACTATATAAAACTATATAAAACTAAATAAAACTATATAGCACTATATAAAAGTATATAAAACTATATAGAACTATGAAAAACTATATAAAACTATATAAACATATCTAAAAATATAAAGCTATATAAAACTGTATAGAACTATATAAAACTATATAGAACTATATAAAACTATATAAAACTATATAAAATTATATAAAACTATTTAAAACTATATAAAACTATATAAAACTATATAACACTATATAAAACTATATAAAACTATATAAAACTATATAAAACTATATAAAACTATATAAAACTGTACAAAAGTATATAAAACTACATAAAACTATACAAAACTATGTAAAACAGTTGAAAACTATATAAAACTATATAAAACTGTATAAAACTGTATAAAACTATATAAAACTATATAAAACTGTATAAAACTATATAAAACTATATAAAACTATATAAAACTATATAAACCTATCTAAAACTATATAAAACTAAATAAAACTATATAACACTATATAAAACTATATAAAACATATATAACTATATAAAACTATATAAAAGTATATAAAACTATATAAAACTATATAAACAAATCTGAAAATATAAAGCTATATAAAACTATATAAAACCATATAAAACTATATAAAACTGTATAAAACTATATAAAACTATATAAAACTGTATAAAACTATATAAAACTATATAAAACTATATAAAACTATCTAAAACTATATAAAACTAAATAAAACTATATAACACAATATAAAACTATATAAAACTGTATAAAACTATATAAAACTATATAAAAACATATATAACTATATAAAACTATATAAAAGTATATAGAACTATATAAAAGTATATAAAACTATATAAAACTATATAAAACTGTACAAAGGTATATAAAACTACATAAAACTATACAAAAACTATATAAAACTATAGAAATCTATATAAAACAATATAAAACTGTGTAAAACTGTATAAAACCATATAGAACTGTATAAAACTATATAGAACTGTATAAAACTATATAAAACTGTATAAAACTATATAAAACTATATAAAACTATATAAAACAGTATAAAACTATATAAAACTATATAAAACTATGTAAAACTGTGAAAAACTGTATAAAACTATATAAAACTATATAAAACTGTATAAAACTGTATAAAACTATATAAAACTATATAAAACTGTATAAAACTATATAAAACTATATAAAACTATATAAAACTATATAAAACTATATAAAACTATATAAAACTATATAAACCTATCTAAAACTATATAAAACTAAATAGTACTATATAACACTATATAAAAGTATATAAAGCTAAATAAAACTATGTAAAACTATATAAAACTATATCAAACTATGTATAGCTATAAAAAACTATATAAAACTATATAAAACTATATATATCAATAAAAAACTGTATAAAACTATATAACACTATATAAATCTATATAAAACTATATAAAACTATATAAAACTAAATAAAACTATATAACACTATATAAAAGTATATAAAACTATATAGAACTATGAAAAACTATATAAAACTATATAAACATATCTAAAAATATAAAGCTATATAAACCTGTATAGAACTATATAAAACTATATAGAACTATATAAAACTATATAAAACTATATAAAATTATATAAAACTATTTAAAACTATATAAAACTATATAAAACTATATAAAACTATATAAAACTATATAAAACTATATAACACTATATAAAACTATATGAAACTGTATAAAAGTATATAAAACTATATAAAACTATATAAACCTATATAAAACTATATAAAACCATATAAGAGTATATTAAACTATATAAAAGTATATAAAACTATATAAAACTATATAAACATATCCAAAAATATACAGCTATACAAAACTATATAAAACTATATAAAACTATATAAAAATATAGAAACCTATATAAAACTATATAAAACTGTATAAAACTATATAAAACTATATAAGACTATATAAAACTATATAAAACTATATAAAACTGTATAAAACTATATAAAACTATATAAAACTATATAGAACTATATAAAACTATATAAAACAGTATAAATCTATATAAACCTATCTGAAAATATAAAGCTATATTAACTCATGTAAAACTATATAAAACTGTATAAAACTATATAAAAGTATATAAAACTATGTAAAACTGTGAAAAACTGTATAAAACTATATAAAACTATATAAAACTGTATAAAACTATATAAAACTATATAAAACTATATAAAACTATATAAAACAGTATAAAACTATATAAAACTATATAAAACTATATAAACCCATCTAAAAATATAAAGCTATATAAAACTATATAAAACCATATAAAACTATATAAAACTGTATAAAACTATATAAAACTATATAAAACTATATAAAACTATATAAAACTATATAAAACTATATAAAACTATATAAAACTATATAAAACTATATAAAACTATATAAACCTATCTAAAACTATATAAAACTAAATAGAACTATATAACACTATATAAAAGTATATAAAGCTAAATAAAACTATGTAAAACTATATAAAACTATATCAAACTATGTATAGCTATAAAAAACTATATAAAACTATATAAAACTATATATATCAATAAAAAACTGTATAAAACTATATAACACTATATAAATCTATATAAAACTATATAAAACTATATAAAAGTATATAAAACTTTATAAAACTATATAAATCTATATAAACCTATCTAAAAATGTAAAGCAGTATAAAACTATATAAAACTATATAAAACTAAATAAAACTATATAACACTATATAAAAGTATATAAAACTATATAGAACTATGAAAAACTATATAAAACTATATAAACATATCTAAAATATAAAGCTATATAAAACTGTATAGAACTATGAAAAACTATATAAAACTATATAAAACTATATAAACATATCTAAAATATAAAGCTATATAAAACTGTATAGAACTATATAAAACTATATAAAACTATATAAAACTATATAAAACTATATAAAATTATATAAAACTATTTAAAACTATATTAAACTATATAAAACTATATAAAACTATTTAAAACTATATAAAACTATATAACACTATATAAAACTATATGAAACTGTATAAAAGTATATAAAACTATATAAAACTATATAAACCTATATAAAACTATATAAAACCATATAAGAGTATATTAAACTATATAAAAGTATATAAAACTATATAAAACTATATAAACATATCCAAAAATATACAGCTATACAAAACTATATAAAACTATATAAAACTATATAAAAATATACAAAACTATATAAAACTATATAAAACTGTATAAAACTATATAAAACTATATAAAACTATATAAAACTATATAAAACTGTATAAAACTATATAAAACTATATAAAACTATATAGAACTGTATAAAACTATATAAAACTGTATAAATCTATATAAACCTATCTGAAAATATAAAGCTATATAAACTCATGTAAAACTATATAAAACTGTATAAAACTATATAAAAGTATATAAAACTATGTAAAACAGTGAAAAACTGTATAAAACTATATAAAACTATATAACACTATATAAAACTATGTAAAACTGTATAAAACTATATGAAACTATATAAAACTATATAAAACTGTACAAAAGTATATAAAACTACATAAAACTATACAAAACTATGTAAAACTATATAAAACTATATAAAACTGTATAAAACTATATAAAACTATATAAAACTATATAAAACTATATAAAACTCAGTAAAATTTAGATAAACCACATGATACTGTATAAAACTGTATAAAACTATATAAAACTATACAAAAATATATAAAACTATATAAAACAATATAAAACTATATAAAACTATATAAAACTATATAAAACTATATAAAACTATATAAAACTATGTAAAACTGTGAAAAACTGTATAAAACTATACAAAACTATATAAAACTATATAACATTATATAAAACTATATGAAACTGTACAAAGCAGTATAAAACTATATAAAACTATATAAAATTATATATAACTGTATAAAACTATATAAAACTGTGCAAAACTGTATAAAACTATATAAAACTATATAAAACTGTATAAAACTATATAAAACTATATAAAACTATATAAAACTATATAAAACTATATAAACATATCCAAAAATATAAAGCTATATAAAACTAACTAAAACTATATAACACTATATAAAACTATATAAAAACATATATAACTATATAAAACTATATAAAAGTATATAAAACTATAAAAAAGTATATAAAACTATATAAAACTATATAAAACTGTACAAAAGTATATAAAACTACATAAAACTATACAAAACTATATAAAACTATAGAAAGCTATATAAAACGATATAAAACTGCGCAAAACTGTATAAAACTATATAAAACTATATAAAACTGTATAAAACTATATAAAACTGTATAAAACTATATAAATCTATATAAACCTATCTAAAAATGTAAAGCTGTATAAAACTATATAAAACTATATAAAACTAAATAAAACTATATAACACTATATAAAAGTATATAAAACTATATAGAACTATGAAAAACTATATAAAACTATATAAACCTATCTAAAAATATAAAGCTATATAAAACTGTATAGAACTATATAAAACTATATAAAACTATATAAAACTATATAAAACTATATAAAGCAGTATAAAACTATATAAAACTATATAAAACTGTATCAAAATATAAAACTATATAAAACTATATAAAACTATATAAAACTATATAAAACTATATAAAACAATATAAAACTATATAAAACTATATAAAACTATATAACACTATATAAAACAATATAAAACTATATAAAACTGTATAATACTATATAAAACTATATAAAACTATATAAAACTATATAAAACTATATAAAACTATATAAAACTGTATAAAACTATATAAAACTATATAAGAGTATATAAAACTATAAAACCTATCTAAAAATATAAAGCTATATAAACTTATATAAAACTATATAAAACTATATAAAACTATATAAAATTATATATAACTGTATAAAACTATATAAAACTGTGCAAAACTGTATAAAACTATATAAAACTATATAAAACTGTATAAAACTATATAAAACTATATAAAACTATATAAAACTATATAAAACTATATAAACATATCCAAAAATATAAAGCTATATAAAACTAACTAAAACTATATAACACTATATAAAACTATATAAAAACATATATAACTATATAAAACTATATAAAAGTATATAAAACTATAAAAAAGTATATAAAACTATATAAAACTATATAAAACTGTACAAAAGTATATAAAACTACATAAAACTATACAAAACTATATAAAACTATAGAAAGCTATATAAAACGATATAAAACTGCGCAAAACTGTATAAAACTATATAAAACTATATAAAACTGTATAAAACTATATAAAACTGTATAAAACTATATAAATCTATATAAACCTATCTAAAAATGTAAAGCTGTATAAAACTATATAAAACTATATAAAACTAAATAAAACTATATAACACTATATAAAAGTATATAAAACTATATAGAACTATGAAAAACTATATAAAACTATATAAACCTATCTAAAAATATAAAGCTATATAAAACTGTATAGAACTATATAAAACTATATAAAACTATATAAAACTATATAAAACTATATAAAGCAGTATAAAACTATATAAAACTATATAAAACTGTATCAAAATATAAAACTATATAAAACTATATAAAACTATATAAAACTATATAAAACTATATAAAACAATATAAAACTATATAAAACTATATAAAACTATATAACACTATATAAAACAATATAAAACTATATAAAACTGTATAATACTATATAAAACTATATAAAACTATATAAAACTATATAAAACTATATAAAACTATATAAAACTGTATAAAACTATATAAAACTATATAAGAGTATATAAAACTATAAAACCTATCTAAAAATATAAAGCTATATAAACTTATATAAAACTATATAAAACTATATAAAACTATATAAAAGTATATAAAACTATATAAAACTATATAAAACTACATAAAACTATATAAAACTATTTAAAACTATATAAACCTATCTAAAACTATATAAAACTAAATAGAACTATATAACACTATATAAACGTATATAAAACTATATAAAACTATGTAAAACTATATAAAACTATATAAAACTGTATAAAAATATATAAAATTATATAAAACTTTCTAAAACTATATAAAACTATATCAAACTATATCAAACTATATAAAGCTATAAAAAACTATATAAAACTATATAAAACAATATAAAACTGTATAAAACTATATAAAACTATACAAAACTCTATAAGATTTAAATAAACTACAGACAACTGTGTAAAACTGTATAAAACTATATAAAACTATATAAAACTGTATAAAACTATATAAAACTATATAAACCTATCTAAAAATATAAAGGTATTTAAACCTATATAAAACTATATAAAATTATATAAAACTATATAAAACTGTATAAAACTATATAAAACTATATAAAACTATATAAAACTATATAAAACTATATAAAACTATATAAAATTGTATAAAACTATATAAAACTATATAAAACTATATAAAACTATATAAACCTATGTAAAAATATAAAGCTATATAAACCTATATAAAACTATATAAAACTATATACAACTATATAAAGTATATAAAAGTAAATAAAAATATATAAAACTATATAATCCTATCTAAAAATATAAAGCTATATAAACCTATATAAAACTATATAAAACTATATAAAACTATATAAAACTATATAAAACTGTACAAAAGTATATAAAACTACATAAAACTATACAAAACTATATAAAACTATAGAAAGCTATATAAAACGATATAAAACTGTGCAAAACTGTATAAAACTATATAAAACTATATAAAACTGTATAAAACTATACAAAACTGTATAAAGCTATATAAAACTATCTAAAACTATAAAAAACTAAATAGAACTATATAACACTATATAAAGGTATATAAAACTATATAAAACTATGTAACACTATATAAAACTGTATAAAACTATATGAAAATATATAAAAGTATATACAACTATATAAAAGTATATAAAACTACATAAAACTATATAAAACTATATAAACATAGCCAAAAATATAAAACTATATAAAACTATATACAACTATATCAAAGTATATAAAAGTATATAAAACTATATAAAACTATATAATCCTATCTAAAAACATAAAGCTATATAAACCTATATAAAACAATATAAAACTATATAAAACTATATAAAACTATATAAAACTATATAAAAGTATATAAAACTATATAAAACTATATAAAACTACATAAAACTATATAAAACTATTTAAAACTATATAAACCTATCTAAAACTATATAAAACTAAATAGAACTATATAACACTAAATAAACGTATATAAAACTATATAAAACTATATAAAACTGTATAAAACTGTATAAAACTATATAATACTGTATAAAACTGTATAGAACTATATAAAACTATATAAAACTATATAAAACTGTATAAAACTATATAAAACTATATAAAACTATATAAAACTATATAAAACTATGTAAAACTGTGAAAAACTATATAAAACTATATAAAACTATATAAACCTATCTAAAATATAAAGCTATATAAACTTATATAAAACTATATAAAATTATATAAAATTATATAAAACTGTATAAAGCTATATAAAACTATATAAAACTATATAAACCTATATAAAAATATAAAGCTATATAAAACTATATAAAACTATATAAAACTATGTAAAACTGTGAAAAACTGTATAAAACTATATAATACTGTATAAAACTGTATAAAACTGTATAAAACTGTATACAGCTATATAAAACTATATAAAACTATATAAAACTATATAAAGCCATCTAAAAATATAAAGCTACATAAAACTATATACAATTATATAAAACTATATAAAACTATATAAAACTGTATAAAACTATATAAAACTATCCAAAACTATATAAAACAGTATAAAACTATATAAAACTATATAAAACTATATTAACCCATTTAAAAATATAAAGCTATATAAAACTATATAAAACCATATAAAACTATATAAAACTGTATAAAACTATATAAAACTTTATAAACCCATCTAAAAATATAAAGCTATATAAAACTATATAAAACTATATAAAGCTAAATAAAACTATATAACACTATATAAAACTATATAAAACAGTATAAAACTATATAAAACTATATAAAAACATATATAACTATATAAAACTATATAAAAGTATGTAGAACTATATAAAAGTATATAAAACTATACAAAACTGTACAAAGGTATATAAAACTACATAAAACTATACAAAAACTATATAAAACTATAGAAAACTATATAAAACCATATAAAACTGGGTAAAACCGTATAAAACCATATAAAACTATATAAAACTATATAAAACTGTACAAAACTATATAAAACTATATAAAACTAAATAGAACTATATAACACTATATAAAAGTATATAAAACTGTATAAAACTATATAAAACTATATAAAAACATATATAACTATATAAAACTATATAAAAGTATATAGAACTATATAAAAGTATATAAAACTATATAATACTATATAAACATATCCAAAAATATACAGCTATACAAAACTATATAAAACTATATAAAACTATATAAAACTATACAAAACTATATAAAACTATATAAAACTGTATAAATCTATATAAAACTATATAAAACTATATAAAACTATATAAAACTGTATAAAACTATATAAAACTATATAAAACTATATAGAACTGTATAAAACTATATAAAACTGTATAAAACTATATAAACCTATCTGAAAATATAAAGTTATATAAACTCATGTAAAACTATATAAAACTGTATAAAACTATATAAAAGTATATAAAACTATGTAAAACAGTATAAAACTATATAAAACTATATAAAACTATATAAAACTATATAAACCCATCTAAAAATATAAAGCTATATAAAACTATATAAAACCATATAAAACTATATAAAACTGTATAAAACTATATAAAACTATATAAAACTGTATAAAACTATATAAAACTATATAAAAGTATATAAAACTATCTAAAACTATATAAAACTAAATAAAACTATATAACACTATATAAAACTATATAAAACTGTATAAAACTATATAAAACTATATAAAAACATATATAACTATATAAAACTATATAAAAGTATATAGAACTATATAAAAGTATATAAAACTATATAAAACTATATAAAACTGTACAAAGGTATATAAAACTACATAAAACTATACAAAACTATGTAAAACTATTGAAAACTATATAAAACTATATAAAACTGTATAAAACTATATAAAACTATATAAAACTAAATAGAACTATATAACACTATATAAAAGTATATAAAACTAAATAAAACTATGTAAAACTATATAAAACTATATCAAACTATATATAGCTATAAAAAACTATATAAAACTATATAAAAGTATATATAACAATATAAAACTGTATAAAACTATATAACACTATATAAATCTATATAAAACTATATAAAACTATATAAAAGTATATAAAACTTTATAAAACTATATAAAACTGTATAAAACTATATAAAACTATATAAAAACTATATAGAACTGTATAAAACTATATAAAACTATATAAAACTAAATAAAACTATATAACACTATATAAACGTATATAAACTATATAAAACTATATAAAACTATATAAAACTATATAAAATCATATAAGAGTATATTAAACTATATAAAAGTATATAAAACTATATAAAACTATATAAAACCATATAAGAGTATATTAAACTATATAAAAGTATATAAAACTATATAAAACTATATAAACATATCCAAAAATATACAGCTATACAAAACTATATAAAACTATATAAAACTATATAAAACTATACAAAACTATATAAAACTATATAAAACTGTATAAAACTATATAAAAGTATATAAAACTATATAAAACTATATAAAACTGTATAAAACTATATAAGACTATATAAAACTATAGAGAACTGTATAAAACTATATAAAACTGTATAAAACTATATAAACCTATCTGAAAATATAAAGCTACATAAACTCATGTAAAACTATATAAAACGGTGTAAAACTATATAAAAGTATATAAAACAATGTAAAACTGTGAAAAACTGTATAAAACTATATAAAACTATATAACACTATATAAAACTATATAAAACTATATAAAACTATATAAAACTATATAAAACTATATAAAACTATATAAAACTGTACAAAAGTATATAAAACCACATAAAACTATACAAAACTATGTAAAACTATTGAAAACTATATAAAACTATATAAAACTGTATAAAACTGTATAAAACTATATAAAACTATATAAAACTGTATAAAACTATATAAAACTATATAAAACTATATAAAACTCTATAAAACTATATAAAACTATATAAAGCTATATGAAACTATATTAAGCCATCTAAAAATATAAAGCTATATAAAACTATATAAAACTATATAAAACTATATAAAACTATATAAAACTGTATAAAACTATATAAAACTATATAAAACTATATAAAGCCATCTAAAAATGTAAAGCTGTATAAAACTATATAAAACTATATAAAACTAAATAAGACCATATAAAACTATATAAAAGTATATAAAACTATATAAACATATCCAAAAATATAAAGCTATATAAAACTATATAAAACTATATAAAACTAAATAAAACTATATAACACTATATAAACGTATATAAACTATATAAAACTATATAAAACTATATAAAACTATATAAAATCATATAAGAGTATATTAAACTATATAAAAGTATATAAAACTATATAAAACTATATAAAACCATATAAGAGTATATTAAACTATATAGAAGTATATAAAACTATATAAAACTATATAAACATATCCAAAAATATACAGCTATACAAAACTATATAAAACTATATAAAACTATATAAAACTATACAAAACTATATAAAACTATATAAAACTGTATAAAACTATATAAAAGTATATAAAACTATATAAAACTATATAAAACAGTATAAAACTGTATAAAACTATATAAAACTATATAAAACTATATAGAACTGTATAAAACTATATAAAACTG
The DNA here is from genome assembly GCF_051020985.1 of Nomia melanderi. Classification (NCBI taxonomy): domain Eukaryota; kingdom Metazoa; phylum Arthropoda; class Insecta; order Hymenoptera; family Halictidae; genus Nomia; species Nomia melanderi. The sequence continues at coordinate 24,636 of NW_027475579.1, read as the reverse complement.
TATAAAACTATATAAACCTATCTGAAAATATAAAGCTACATAAACTCATGTAAAACTATATAAAACTGTATAAAACTATATAAAAGTATATAAAACTATGTAAAACTGTGAAAAACTGTATAAAACTATATAAAACTATATAACACTATATAAAACTATATAAAACTATATAAAACTGTATAAAACTATATAAAACTGTACAAAAGTATATAAAACCACATAAAACTATACAAAACTATGTAAAACTATTGAAAACTATATAAAACTATATAAAACTGTATAAAACTGTATAAAACTGTATAAAACTATATAAAACTATATAAAACTATATAAAACTATATAAAACTAGATAAAACTATATAAAAGTATATAATACTATATAAAACTATATAAAACTATATAAAACAATATAAGACTATATAAAACTAGATAAAACTATATAAAACCATATAACACTATATAAAACTATATAAAACTATATAAAACTATATAAAAATATCCAAAAATATAAAGCTATATAAACCTATCTAAAACTATATAAAACTATCTAAAACTATATAAAACTATATAAACATATCCAAAAATATAAAGCTATATCAAACTATATAAAACTATATAAAACTATGTAAAACTGTGAAAAACTGTATAAAACTATATAAAACTATATAACACTATATAAAACTATATAAAACTATATAAAACTATATAAAGCAGTATAAAACTATATAAAACTATATAAAACTGTAGAAAAATATAAAACTATATCAAACTATATAAAACTATATAAAACTATATAAAACTATATAAAACTATATAAAACTATATAAAACTATATAAAACTATATAAAACTGTATAAAACTGTACAAAAGTATATAAAACTACATAAAACTATACAAAACTATGTAAAACTATAGAAAACTATATAAAACTATATAAAACTCTATAAAACTATACAAAACTCAGTAAAATTTAGATAAACTACATAATACTGTATAAAACTGTATAAAACTATATAAAACTATATAAAACTATATAAAACTACATAAAACTATATAAAACTATATAAACATATCCAAAAATATAAAGCTATATAAAACTATATAAAACAATATAAAACTGTACAAAAGTATATAAAACTACATAAAACTATACAAAACTATATAAAACTATAGAAAGCTATAGAAAACAATATAAAACTGTGTAAAACTGTATAAAACCATATAAAACTGTATAAAACTATTTAAACTATATAAAACTATATAAAACAGTATAAAACTATATAAAACTATATAAAATTATATAAACCCATCTAAAAATATAAAGCTATATAAAACTATATAAAACCATTTTAAAACTATATAAAACTGTATAAAACTATACAAAACTATACAAAACTGTATAAAACTATATAAAACTATATAAAACTATATAAAACTATATAAAAGTATATAAAAGTATATAAAAGTATATAAAACTATATAAAACTATATAACACTATATAAATCTATATAAAACTATATAAAACTATATAAAAGTATATACTAAAACTATACAAAACTATATCAAACTATATAAAGCTATAGAAAACTATATAAAACTATATAAAAGTATATAAAACTATATATAAGTATATAAAACTATATAAAACTATATAAAGCTATATAAAACTGTGTAAAACTGTATAAAACCATATAAAACTGTATAACACTATATAAAACTATATAAAACTATATAAAACTATATAAAACAGTATAAAACTATATAAAACTATATAAAACTATTTAAAACTATATAAAACAATATAAAACTATTTAAAACTATATTAACCTATCTAAAACTATGTAAAACTAAATAAAACTATATAGAACTATATAAAAGTATAAAAAAATCTATAAAACTATATGAAAACTATATAAAACTATCTAAAACTATATAAAACGAAATAAAACTATATAATTCTATATAAAACTATATAAAACTGTATAAAACTATATAAAACTATATAAAACTATATAAAACTATATAAAACTATATAAAACTATATAAAACTATATAAAACTATATAAAACTATAGAAAACTATATAAAAATATATAAAACTATATGAAAGTATATAAAAATATATAGGTATATAAAACTATATAAAACTATATAAAACTATATAAAACTATATAAAACTATATAAACATATCCAAAAATATAGAGCTATATAAAACTAACTAAAACTATATAACACTATATAAAACTATATAAAAACATATATATCTATATAAAACTATATAAAAGTATATAAAACTATATAAAAGTATATAAAACTATATAAAACTATAGAAAACTATATAAAACAATATAAAACTGTGTAAAACTGTATAAAACCATATAGAACTGTATAAAATTATATAAAACTGTATAAAACTATATAAGACTATATATAACTATATAAAACTATATAAAACTATATAAACATATCCAAAAATATACACTATATAAAAGTATATAAAACTATATAAACCTGTCTAAAAATATAAAGATATATAAAACTATATAAAAGTATATAAAACTATGTAAAACTGTGAAAAACTGTATAAAACTATATAAAACTATATAACACTACATAAAACTATATAAAACTATATAAAACTATATAAAGCAGTATAAAACTATATAAAACTATATAAAACTGTATCAAAATATAAAACTATATAAAACTATATAAAACTATATAAAACTATATAAAACTATATAAAACTAGATAAAACTGTACCAAAGTATATAAAACTACATAAAACTATACAAAACTATGTAATACTATAGAAAACTATATAAAACTATATAAAACTGTATAAAACTGTATAAAACTATATAAAACTATATAAAACTGTATAAAACTATATAAAACTATATAAAAGTATATAAAACTCTATAAAACTGTACAAAACTCAGTAAAATTTAGATAAACTACATAATACTGTATAAAACTGTATAAAACTGTATAAAACTATATAAAACTATATAAAACTATATAAAACTATATAAAACTATATAAAACTATATAAAAGTATATAAAACTATATAAAACTATATAAAACTATATAAAACTGTATAAAACTATATAAAACTATATAAAACTATATAAAACTCTATAAAACTATACAAAACTCAGTAAAATTTAGATAAACTACATAATACTGTATAAAACTGTATAAAACTATATAAAACTATATAAAACTATATAAAACTATATAAAACTACATAAAACTATATAAAACTATATAAAAGTATATAAAACTATATAAAACTATATAAAAGTATATAAAACTATATAAAACTATATAATCCTATCTAAAAATATAAAGCTATATAAACCTATATAAAACTATATAAAACGGTATAAAACTATATAAAACTATATAAAACTATATGAAACTATGTAAACCTATCTAAAAATATAAAGCGATATAAAACTATATAACACTATATAAAACTGTATAAAACTATATAAAACTATATAAAACTGTATAAAACTATATAAAACTATATAAAACTATATAAAACTATCTAAAACTATATATAACTAAATAAAACTATATAACACTATATAAAACTATATAAAACTGTATAAAACTATATAAAACTATATAAAAACATATATAACTATATAAAACTATATACAAGTATATAGAACTATATAAAAGTATATAAAACTATATAAAACTATATAAAACTGTACAAAGGTATATAAAACTACATTAAACTATACAAAAACTATATAAAACTATATAAAACTATATAAAACTATATAAAACTGTATAATACTATATAAAACTATATAAAACTATATAAAACTGTAGAAAACTATACAAAACTATATAAAACAATATAAAACTATATAAACCTATTTAAAAATATAAAGCTATATGAACTTATATAAAACTATATAAAACTATATAAAACTATATATAACTGTATAAAACTATATAAAACTATATAAAACTATATAAACCTATCTGAAAATATAAAGCTATATAAACTCATGTAAAACTATATAAAACTGTATAAAACTATATAAAAGTATATAAAACTATATAAACCTATCTAAAAATATAAAGCTATATAAAACTATATAAAACTATATAAAACTATGTAAAACTGTTAAAAACTGTCTAAAACTATATAAAACTATATAACACTATATAAAACTATATAAAACTATATAAAACTATATAAAGCAGTATAAAACTATATAAAACTATATAAAACTGTATCAAAATATAAAACTATATAAAACTATATAAAACTGTATCAAAATATAAAACTATATAAAACTATATAAAACTATATAAAACTATATAAAACTATATAAAACTATATAAAACTATATAAAACTATATAAAACTATATAAAACTGTACAAAAGTATATAAAACTACATAAAACTATACAAAACTATGTAAAACTATAGAAAACTATATAAAACTATATAAAACTCTATGAAACTATACAAAACTCAGTAAAATTTAGATAAACTACATAATACTGTATAAAACTGTATAAAACTATATAACACTATATAAAACTATATAAAACTATATAAAACTATATAAAACTATATAAAGCAGTATAAAACTATATAAAACTATATAAAACTGTATCAAAATATAAAACTATATAAAACTATATAAAACTGTATCAAAATATAAAACTATATAAAACTATATAAAACTATATAAAACTATATAAAACTATATAAAACTATATAAAACTATATAAAACTATATAAAACTATATAAAACTGTACAAAAGTATATAAAACTACATAAAACTATACAAAACTATGTAAAACTATAGAAAACTATATAAAACTATATAAAACTCTATAAAACTATACAAAACTCAGTAAAATTTAGATAAACTACATAATACTGTATAAAACTGTATAAAACTATATAAAACTATATAAAACTATATAAAACTATATAGAACGGTATAAAACTATATAAAACTATATGAAACTATGTAAACCTATCTAAAAATATAAAGCGATATAAAACTATATAACACTATATAAAACTATATAAAACTATTTAAAACTATATAAACATATCCAAAAATATAAAGCTATATAAAACTATATAAAACAATATAAAACTGTACAAAAGTATATAAAACTACATAAAACTATACAAAACTATATAAAACTATAGAAAGCTATAGAAAACAATATAAAACTGTGTAAAACTGTATAAAACCATATAAAACTGTATAAAACTATATAAAACTATATAAAACTATATAAAACAGTATAAAACTATATAAAACTATATAAAACTATATAAAACTATATAAACCCATCTAAAAATATAAAGCTATATAAAACTATATAAACCTATCTAAAACTATATAAAACTAAATAGTACTATATAACACTATATAAAAGTATATAAAGCTAAATAAAACTATGTAAAACTATATAAAACTATATCAAACTATGTATAGCTATAAAAAACTATATAAAACTATATAAAACTATATATATCAATAAAAAACTGTATAAAACTATATAACACTATATAAATCTATATAAAACTATATAAAACTATATAAAACTAAATAAAACTATATAACACTATATAAAAGTATATAAAACTATATAGAACTATGAAAAACTATATAAAACTATATAAACATATCTAAAAATATAAAGCTATATAAAACTGTATAGAACTATATAAAACTATATAGAACTATATAAAACTATATAAAACTATATAAAATTATATAAAACTATTTAAAACTATATAAAACTATATAAAACTATATAACACTATATAAAACTATATAAAACTATATAAAACTATATAAAACTATATAAAACTATATAAAACTGTACAAAAGTATATAAAACTACATAAAACTATACAAAACTATGTAAAACAGTTGAAAACTATATAAAACTATATAAAACTGTATAAAACTGTATAAAACTATATAAAACTATATAAAACTGTATAAAACTATATAAAACTATATAAAACTATATAAAACTATATAAACCTATCTAAAACTATATAAAACTAAATAAAACTATATAACACTATATAAAACTATATAAAAACATATATAACTATATAAAACTATATAAAAGTATATAAAACTATATAAAACTATATAAAATGGTACAAAAGTATATAAAACTACATAAAACTATACAAAACTATATAAAACTATAGAAAGCTATATAAAACGATATAAAACTGTGTAAAACTGTATAAAACTATATAAAACTGTATAAAACTATATAAAACTATATAAAACTATATAAAACTGTATAAAACTATATAAAACTATATAAAACTATATAAAACTATATAAAACTATACAAAACTATATAAAACTATATAAAACTGTATAAAACTATATAAAAGTATATAAAACTATATAAAACTGTATAAAACTATATAAAACAGTTTAAAACTATATAAAACTATATAAAACTATATAAACCCATCTAAAAATATAAAGCTATATAAAACTATATAAAACCATATAAAACTATATAAAACTGTATAAAACTATATAAAACTATATAAAACTATATAAAACTGTATAAAACTATATAAAACTATATAAAACTATATAAAACTATATAAAACTATATAAAACTATATAAACCTATCTAAAACTATATAAAACTAAATAGTACTATATAACACTATATAAAAGTATATAAAGCTAAATAAAAGTATGTAAAACTATATAAAACTATATCAAACTATGTATAGCTATAAAAAACTATATAAAACTATATAAAACTATATATATCAATAAAAAACTGTATAAAACTATATAACACTATATAAATCTATATAAAACTATATAAAACTATATAAAACTAAATAAAACTATATAACACTATATAAAAGTATATAAAACTATATAGAACTATGAAAAACTATATAAAACTATATAAACATATCTAAAAATATAAAGCTATATAAAACTGTATAGAACTATATAAAACTATATAGAACTATATAAAACTATATAAAACTATATAAAATTATATAAAACTATTTAAAACTATATAAAACTATATAAAACTATATAAAACTATATAAAACTATATAAAACTATATAACACTATATAAAACTATATGAAACTGTATAAAAGTATATAAAACTATATAAAACTATATAAACCTATATAAAACTATATAAAACCATATAAGAGTATATTAAACTATATAAAAGTATATAAAACTATATAAAACTATATAAACATATCCAAAAATATACAGCTATACAAAACTATATAAAACTATATAAAACTATATAAAAATATAGAAACCTATATAAAACTATATAAAACTGTATAAAACTATATAAAACTATATAAGACTATATAAAACTATATAAAACTATATAAAACTGTATAAAACTATATAAAACTATATAAAACTATATAGAACTATATAAAACTATATAAAACAGTATAAATCTATATAAACCTATCTGAAAATATAAAGCTATATTAACTCATGTAAAACTATATAAAACTGTATAAAACTATATAAAAGTATATAAAACTATGTAAAACTGTGAAAAACTGTATAAAACTATATAAAACTATATAACACTATATAAAACTATATAAAACTGTATAAAACTATATAAAACTATATAAAACTATATAAAACTGTATAAAACTATATGAAACTATATAAAACTATATAAAACTGTATAAAACTATATAAAACTATATAAAAACATATATAACTATATAAAACTATATAAAAGTATATAGAACTATATAAAAGTATATAAAACTATATAAAACTATATAAAACTGTACAAAGGTATATAAAACTACATAAAATTATACAAAAACTATATAAAACTATAGAAAACTATATATAAAACAATATAAAACTGTGTAAAACTGTATAAAACCATATAGAACTGTATAAAACTGTATAAAAACTGTATAAAACTATATAAAACTGTATAAAACTATATAAAACTATATAAAACTATATAAAACAATATAAAACTATATAAAACTATATAAAACTGTATAAAACTATATAAAACTATATAAAACTATATAAAACTATATAAACATATCCAAAAATATATAAAACTAAATAAAACTATATAACACTATATAAAAGTATATAAAACTATATAAAACTATATAAAACTGTATAAAACTATATAAAACTATATAAAACTATATAAAGCCATCTAAAAATGTAAAGCTGTATAAAACTATATAAAACTATATAAAACTAAATAAGACCATATAAAACTATATAAAAGTATATAAAACTATATAAACATATCCAAAAATATAAAGCTATATAAAACTATATAAAACTATATAAAACTAAATAAAACTATATAACACTATATAAACGTATATAAACTATATAAAACTATATAAAACTATATAAAACTATATAAAATCATATAAGAGTATATTAAACTATATAAAAGTATATAAAACTATATAAAACTATATAAAACCATATAAGAGTATATTAAACTATATAGAAGTATATAAAACTATATAAAACTATATAAACATATCCAAAAATATACAGCTATACAAAACTATATAAAACTATATAAAACTATATAAAACTATACAAAACTATATAAAACTATATAAAACTGTATAAAACTATATAAAAGTATATAAAACTATATAAAACTATATAAAACTGTATAAAACTGTATAAAACTATATAAAACTATATAAAACTATATAGAACTGTATAAAACTATATAAAACTGTATAAAACTATATAAACCTATCTGAAAATATAAAGCTACATAAACTCATGTAAAACTATATAAAACTGTATAAAACTATATAAAAGTATATAAAACTATGTAAAACTGTGAAAAACTGTATAAAACTATATAAAACTATATAACACTATATAAAACTATATAAAACTATATAAAACTATATAAAACTATATAAAACTGTACAAAAGTATATAAAACCACATAAAACTATACAAAACTATGTAAAACTATTGAAAACTATATAAAACTATATAAAACTGTATAAAACTGTATAAAACTGTATAAAACTATATAAAACTATATAAAACTATATAAAACTATATAAAACTAGATAAAACTATATAAAAGTATATAATACTATATAAAACTATATAAAACTATATAAAACAATATAAGACTATATAAAACTAGATAAAACTATATAAAACCATATAACACTATATAAAACTATATAAAACTATATAAAACTATATAAAAATATCCAAAAATATAAAGCTATATAAACCTATCTAAAACTATATAAAACTATCTAAAACTATATAAAACTATATAAACATATCCAAAAATATAAAGCTATATCAAACTATATAAAACTATATAAAACTATGTAAAACTGTGAAAAACTGTATAAAACTATATAAAACTATATAACACTATATAAAACTATATAAAACTATATAAAACTATATAAAGCAGTATAAAACTATATAAAACTATATAAAACTGTAGAAAAATATAAAACTATATCAAACTATATAAAACTATATAAAACTATATAAAACTATATAAAACTATATAAAACTATATAAAACTATATAAAACTGTATAAAACTGTACAAAAGTATATAAAACTACATAAAACTATACAAAACTATGTAAAACTATAGAAAACTATATAAAACTATATAAAACTCTATAAAACTATACAAAACTCAGTAAAATTTAGATAAACTACATAATACTGTATAAAACTGTATAAAACTATATAAAACTATATAAAACTATATAAAACTATATAAAACTACATAAAACTATATAAAACTATATAAACATATCCAAAAATATAAAGCTATATAAAACTATATAAAACAATATAAAACTGTACAAAAGTATATAAAACTACATAAAACTATACAAAACTATATAAAACTATAGAAAGCTATAGAAAACAATATAAAACTGTGTAAAACTGTATAAAACCATATAAAACTGTATAAAACTATTTAAACTATATAAAACTATATAAAACAGTATAAAACTATATAAAACTATATAAAACTATATAAACCCATCTAAAAATATAAAGCTATATAAAACTATATAAAACCATTTTAAAACTATATAAAACTGTATAAAACTATACAAAACTATACAAAACTGTATAAAACTATATAAAACTATATAAAACTATATAAAACTATATAAAAGTATATAAAAGTATATAAAAGTATATAAAACTATATAAAACTATATAACACTATATAAATCTATATAAAACTATATAAAACTATATAAAAGTATATACTAAAACTATACAAAACTATATCAAACTATATAAAGCTATAGAAAACTATATAAAACTATATAAAAGTATATAAAACTATATATAAGTATATAAAACTATATAAAACTATATAAAGCTATATAAAACTGTGTAAAACTGTATAAAACCATATAAAACTGTATAACACTATATAAAACTATATAAAACTATATAAAACTATATAAAACAGTATAAAACTATATAAAACTGTATAAAACTATATAAAACTATTTAAAACTATATAAAACAATATAAAACTATTTAAAACTATATTAACCTATCTAAAACTATGTAAAACTAAATAAAACTATATAGAACTATATAAAAGTATAAAAAAATGTATAAAACTATATGAAAACTATATAAAACTATCTAAAACTATATAAAACGAAATAAAACTATATAATTCTATATAAAACTATATAAAACTGTATAAAACTATATAAAACTATATAAAACTATATAAAACTATATAAAACTATATAAAACTATATAAAACTATATAAAACTATATAAAACTATATAAAACTATAGAAAACTATATAAAAATATATAAAACTATATGAAAGTATATAAAACTATATATAAGTATATAAAACTATATAAAACTATATAAAACTATATAAAACTATATAAAACTATATAAAAACATATATATCTATATAAAACTATATAAAAGTATATAAAACTATATAAAAGTATATAAAACTATATAAAACTATAGAAAACTATATAAAACAATATAAAACTGTGTAAAACTGTATAAAACCATATAGAACTGTATAAAATTATATAAAACTGTATAAAACTATATAAGACTATATAAAACTATATAAAACTATATAAAACTATATAAACATATCCAAAAATATACACTATATAAAAGTATATAAAACTATATAAACCTGTCTAAAAATATAAAGATATATAAAACTATATAAAAGTATATAAAACTATGTAAAACTGTGAAAAACTGTATAAAACTATATAAAACTATATAACACTACATAAAACTATATAAAACTATATAAAACTATATAAAGCAGTATAAAACTATATAAAACTATATAAAACTGTATCAAAATATAAAACTATATAAAACTATATAAAACTATATAAAACTATATAAAACTATATAAAACTAGATAAAACTGTACCAAAGTATATAAAACTACATAAAACTATACAAAACTATGTAATACTATAGAAAACTATATAAAACTATATAAAACTGTATAAAACTGTATAAAACTATATAAAACTATATAAAACTGTATAAAACTATATAAAACTATATAAAAGTATATAAAACTCTATAAAACTGTACAAAACTCAGTAAAATTTAGATAAACTACATAATACTGTATAAAACTGTATAAAACTGTATAAAACTATATAAAACTATATAAAACTATATAAAACTATATAAAACTATATAAAACTATATAAAAGTATATAAAACTATATAAAACTATATAAAACTATATAAAACTGTATAAAACTATATAAAACTATATAAAACTATATAAAACTCTATAAAACTATACAAAACTCAGTAAAATTTAGATAAACTACATAATACTGTATAAAACTGTATAAAACTATATAAAACTATATAAAACTATATAAAACTATATAAAACTACATAAAACTATATAAAACTATATAAAAGTATATAAAACTATATAAAACTATATAAAAGTATATAAAACTATATAAAACTATATAATCCTATCTAAAAATATAAAGCTATATAAACCTATATAAAACTATATAAAACGGTATAAAACTATATAAAACTATATAAAACTATATGAAACTATGTAAACCTATCTAAAAATATAAAGCGATATAAAACTATATAACACTATATAAAACTGTATAAAACTATATAAAACTATATAAAACTGTATAAAACTATATAAAACTATATAAAACTATATAAAACTATCTAAAACTATATATAACTAAATAAAACTATATAACACTATATAAAACTATATAAAACTGTATAAAACTATATAAAACTATATAAAAACATATATAACTATATAAAACTATATACAAGTATATAGAACTATATAAAAGTATATAAAACTATATAAAACTATATAAAACTGTACAAAGGTATATAAAACTACATTAAACTATACAAAAACTATATAAAACTATATAAAACTATATAAAACTATATAAAACTGTATAATACTATATAAAACTATATAAAACTATATAAAACTGTAGAAAACTATACAAAACTATATAAAACAATATAAAACTATATAAACCTATTTAAAAATATAAAGCTATATGAACTTATATAAAACTATATAAAACTATATAAAACTATATATAACTGTATAAAACTATATAAAACTATATAAAACTATATAAACCTATCTGAAAATATAAAGCTATATAAACTCATGTAAAACTATATAAAACTGTATAAAACTATATAAAAGTATATAAAACTATATAAACCTATCTAAAAATATAAAGCTATATAAAACTATATAAAACTATATAAAACTATGTAAAACTGTTAAAAACTGTCTAAAACTATATAAAACTATATAACACTATATAAAACTATATAAAACTATATAAAACTATATAAAGCAGTATAAAACTATATAAAACTATATAAAACTGTATCAAAATATAAAACTATATAAAACTATATAAAACTGTATCAAAATATAAAACTATATAAAACTATATAAAACTATATAAAACTATATAAAACTATATAAAACTATATAAAACTATATAAAACTATATAAAACTATATAAAACTGTACAAAAGTATATAAAACTACATAAAACTATACAAAACTATGTAAAACTATAGAAAACTATATAAAACTATATAAAACTCTATGAAACTATACAAAACTCAGTAAAATTTAGATAAACTACATAATACTGTATAAAACTGTATAAAACTATATAACACTATATAAAACTATATAAAACTATATAAAACTATATAAAACTATATAAAGCAGTATAAAACTATATAAAACTATATAAAACTGTATCAAAATATAAAACTATATAAAACTATATAAAACTGTATCAAAATATAAAACTATATAAAACTATATAAAACTATATAAAACTATATAAAACTATATAAAACTATATAAAACTATATAAAACTATATAAAACTGTACAAAAGTATATAAAACTACATAAAACTACATAAAACTATACAAAACTATGTAAAACTATAGAAAACTATATAAAACTATATAAAACTCTATAAAACTATACAAAACTCAGTAAAATTTAGATAAACTACATAATACTGTATAAAACTGTATAAAACTATATAAAACTATATAAAACTATATAAAACTATATAGAACGGTATAAAACTATATAAAACTATATGAAACTATGTAAACCTATCTAAAAATATAAAGCGATATAAAACTATATAACACTATATAAAACTATATAAAACTATTTAAAACTATATAAACATATCCAAAAATATAAAGCTATATAAAACTATATAAAACAATATAAAACTGTACAAAAGTATATAAAACTACATAAAACTATACAAAACTATATAAAACTATAGAAAGCTATAGAAAACAATATAAAACTGTGTAAAACTGTATAAAACCATATAAAACTGTATAAAACTATATAAAACTATATAAAACTATATAAAACAGTATAAAACTATATAAAACTATATAAAACTATATAAAACTATATAAACCCATCTAAAAATATAAAGCTATATAAAACTATATAAAACCATATAAAACTATATAAAACTGTATAAAACTATATAAAACTATATAAAACTGTATAAAACTATATAAAACTATATAAAACTATATAAAACTATCTAAAACTATATATAACTAAATAAAACTATATAACACTATAGAAAACTATATAAAACTGTATAAAACTATATAAAACTATATAAAAACATATATAACTATATAAAACTATATAAAAGTATATAGAACTATATAAAAGTATATAAAACTATATAAAACTATATAAAACTGTACAAAGGTATATAAAACTACATTAAACTATACAAAAACTATATAAAACTATATAAAACTATATAAAACTATATAAAACTGTATAATACTATATAAAACTATATAAAACTATATAAAATTGTAGAAATCTATACAAAACTATATAAAACAATATAAAACTATATAAACCTATTTAAAAATATAAAGCTATATGAACTTATATAAAACTATATAAAACGATATAAAACTATATATAACTGTATAAAACTATATAAAACTATATAAAACTATATAAACCCATCTGAAAATATAAAGCTATATAAACTCATGTAAAACTATATAAAACTGTATAAAACTATATAAAAGTATATAAAACTATATAAACCTATCTAAAAATATAAAGCTATATAAAACTATATAAAACTATATAAAACTATGTAAAACTGTTAAAAACTGTCTAAAACTATATAAAACTATATAACACTATATAAAACTATATAAAACTATATAAAACTATATAAAGCAGTATAAAACTATATAAAACTATATAAAACTGTATCAAAATATAAAACTATATAAAACTATATAAAACTGTATCAAAATATAAAACTATATAAAACTATATAAAACTATATAAAACTATATAAAACTATATAAAACTATATAAAACTATATAAAACTATATAAAACTATATAAAACTATATAAAACTGTACAAAAGTATATAAAACTACATAAAACTATACAAAACTATGTAAAACTATAGAAAACTATATAAAACTATATAAAACTCTATAAAACTATACAAAACTCAGTAAAATTTAGATAAACTACATAATACTGTATAAAACTGTATAAAACTATATAAAACTATATAAAATTAAATAAAACTATATAAAACTACATAAAACTATATAAAACTATATAAAAGTATATAAAACTATATAAGACTATATAAAAGTATATAAAACTATATAAAACTATATAATCCTATCTAAAAATATAAAGCTATATAAACCTATATAAAACTATATAAAACGGTATAAAACTATATAAAACTATATAAAACTATGTAAACCTATCTAAAAATATAAAGCGATATAAAACTATATAACACTATATAAAACTATATAAAACTATTTAAAACTATATAAACATATCCAAAAATATAAAGCTATATAAAACTATATAAAACAATATAAAACTCTACAAAAGTATATAAAACTACATAAAACTATACAAAACTATATAAAACTATAGAAAGCCATAGAAAACAATATAAAACTGTGTAAAACTGTATAAAACCATATAAAACTGTATAAAACTATATAAAACTATATAAAACTATATAAAACAGTATAAAACTATATAAAACTATATAAAACCATATAAACCCATCTAAAAATATAAAGCTATATAAAACTATATAAAACTGTATAAAACTATATAAAACTATATAAAACTGTATAAAACTATATAAAACTATATAAAACTGTATAAAACTATATAAAACTAAATAAAACTATATAACACTATATAAAACTATATAATACTATATAAAACTGTATAATACTATATAAAACTATATAAAACTATATAAAACTGAAGAAAACTATACAAAACTATATAAAACAATATAAAACTATATAAACCTATTTAAAAATATAAAGCTATATGAACTTATATAAAACTATATAAAACTATATAAAACTATATATAACTGTATAAAACTATATAAAACTATATAAAAGTATATAAAACTATATAAAACTATATAAAACTATATAAAACTATATAAAACTATATAAAACTAGATAAAACTATATAAAACTATATAAAACTATATAACACTATATAAAACTATATAAAACTATATGAACTATATAAAGCAGTATAAAACTATATAAAACTATATAAAACTGTATCAATATATAAAACTATATAAAACTATATAACACTATATAAAACTATATAAAACTATTTAAAACTATATAAACATATCCAAAAATATAAAGCTATATAAAACTATATAAAACAATATAAAACTGTACAAAAGTATATAAAACTACGTAAAACTATACAAAACTATATAAAACTATAGAAAGCTATAGAAAACAATATAAAACTGTGTAAAACTGTATAAAACCATATAAAACTGTATAAAACTATATAAAACTATATAAAACTATATAAAACAGTATAAAACTATATAAAACTATATAAAACTCTATAAAACTATATAAAACTATATAAAACTATATAAAACTATCTAAAACTATATATAACTAAATAAAACTATATAACACTATATAAAACTATATAAAACTGTATAAAACTATATAAAACTATATAAAAACATATATAACTATATAAAACTATATAAAAGTATATAGAACTATATAAAAGTATATAAAACTATATAGAACTATATAAAACTGTACAAAGGTATATAAAACAACATTAAACTATACAAAAACTATATAAAACTATAGAAAACTATATAAAACAATATAAAACTGTGTAAAACTGTATAAAACCATATAAAACTGTATAAAACTATATAAAACTGTATAAAACTATATAAAACCAAATAAAATTATATAAAACTATATAAAACTATATAAAAGTATATAAAAGTATATAAAGGTATATAAAACTATATAAAACTATATAAAACTATATAAAACTATATAAAACTATATAAAACTATATAAACCCATCTAAAACTATATAACACAAAATAGAACTATATAACACTATATAAAAGTATATAAAACTAAATAAAACTTTGTAAAACTATATAAAATTATGTCAAACTATGTATAGCTATAAAAAACTATATAAAACTATATAAAACTGTATATAACAATATAAAACTGTATAAAACTATATAACACTATATAAATCTATATAAAACTATATAAAACTATATAAATGTATATCCTATAACTATACAAAACTATATCAAACTATATAAAGCTATAGAAAACTATATAAAACTATATAAAAGTATATAGAACTATATATAAGTATATAAAACTATATAAAACTATATAAAGCTATATAAAACTGTGTAAAACTGTATAAAACCATATAAAACAGTATAAAACTATATAAAACTATATAAAACTATATAAAACTATATAAAACTATTTAAAACTATGTAAAACAATATAAAACTATTTAAAACTATATTAACCTATCTAAAACTATGTAAAACTAAATAAAACTATATAGAAGTATATAAAAGTATAAAAAAATGTATAAAACTATATAAAACTATATAAAACTATCTAAAACTATATAAAACGAAATAAAACTATATAATTCTATATAAAACTATATAAAACTATATAAAACTATATAAAACCATATAAAACTATATAAAACTATAT
The DNA here is from genome assembly GCF_051020985.1 of Nomia melanderi. Classification (NCBI taxonomy): domain Eukaryota; kingdom Metazoa; phylum Arthropoda; class Insecta; order Hymenoptera; family Halictidae; genus Nomia; species Nomia melanderi. The sequence continues at coordinate 6,866 of NW_027475579.1, read as the reverse complement.
AAAACTATAGAAAACTATAGAAAACTATATAAAACTATAGAAAACTATATAAAAATATATAAAACTATATAAAAGTATATTAAACTATATATAAGTATATAAAACTATATAAAACTATATAAACCTATTTAAAAATATAAAGCTATATGAACTTATATAAAACTATATAAAACTATATAAAATTATATAAAACTGTATAATACTATATAAAACTATATAAAACTATATAAACCTATCTGAAAATATAAAGCTATATAAACTCATGTAAAACTATATAAAACTGTATAAAACTATGTAAAAGTATATAAAACTATACAAACCTATCTAAAAATATAAAGCTATATAAAACTATACAAAACTATATAAAACTATGTAAAACTGTGAAAAACTGTATAAAACTATATAAAACTATATAACACTACATAAAACTATATAAAACTATATAAAACTATATAACACTACATAAAACTATATAAAACTATATAAAACTATATAAAGCAGTATAAAACTATATAAAACTATATAAAACTATATAAAACTATATAAAACTATATAAAACTATATAAAACTGTACAAAAGTATATAAAACTACATAAAACTATACAAAACTATGTAAAACTATAGAAAACTATATAAAACTATATAAAACTGTATAAAACTGTATAAAACTATATAAAACTATATAAAACTGTATAAAACTATATAAAACTATATAAAACTATATAAAACTCTATAAAACTGTACAAAACTCAGTAAAATTTAGATAAACTACATAATACTGTATAAAACTGTATAAAACTGTATAAAACTATATAAAACTATATAAAACTATATAAAACTATATAAAACTAGATAAAACTATATAAAAGTATATAAAACTATATAAAACTATATAAAACTATATAAAACAATATAAGACTATATAAAACTAGGTAAAACTATATAAAACTATATAACACTATATAAAACTATATAAAACTATGTAAAACTGTGAAAAACTGTATAAAACTATATAATACTGTATAAAACTGTATAAAACTGTATAAAACTGTATACAGCTATATAAAACTATATAAAACTATATAAAACTATATAAAGCCATCTAAAAATATAAAGCTACATAAAACTATATACAATTATATAAAACTATATAAAACTATATAAAACTGTATAAAACTATATAAAACTATATAAAACTGTATAAAACTATACAAAACTATATAAAACTATATAAAACTATATAAAACTATATAAAACTGTGCAAAACTGTCTTAAACTATATAAAACTGTGCAAAACTGTATAATACTATATAAAACTATATAAAACTGTATAAAACTATATAAAACTATATAAAACAATATAAAACTATATAAAACTATATAAAACTGTATAAAACTATATAAAACTATATAAAACTATATAAAACTATATAAACATATCCAAAAATATATAAAACTAAATAAAACTATATAACACTATATAAAAGTATATAAAACTATATAAAACTATATAAAACTATATAAAACTATATAAAACTATATAAAACTATATAAAACTATTTAAAACTATATAAAACTATATAAAATTGTATAAAACTATGTAAAACTATATAAAACTATATAAAACTATATAAACCTATCTAAAAATATAAAGCTATATAAACCTATATAAAACTATATAAAAGTATATAAAACTATAAAAAAGTATATAAAACTATATAAAACTGTACAAAAGTATATAAAACTACATAAAACTATACAAAACTATATAAAACTATAGAAAGCTATATAAAACGATATAAAACTGTGTAAAACTGTATAAAACTATATAAAACTATCCAAAACTATATAAAACAGTATAAAACTATATAAAACTATATAAAACTATATAAACCCATCTAAAAATATAAAGCTATATAAAACTATATAAAACCATATAAAACTATATAAAACTGTATAAAACTATATAAAACTATATAAAACTGTATAAAACTATATAAAACTATATAAAAGTATATAAAACTATCTAAAACTATATAAAACTAAATAAAACTATATAACACTATATAAAACTATATAAAACTGTATAAAACTATATAAAACTATATAAAAACATATATAACTATATAAAACTATATAAAAGTATATAGAACTATATAAAAGTATATAAAACTATATAAAACTATATAAAACTGTACAAAGGTATATAAAACTACATAAAACTATACAAAACTATGTAAAACTATTGAAAACTATATAAAACTATATAAAACTGTATAAAACTATATAAAACTATATAAAACTAAATAGAACTATATAACACTATATAAAAGTATATAAAACTAAATAAAACTATGTAAAACTATATAAAACTATATCAAACTATATATAGCTATAAAAAACTATATAAAACTATATAAAAGTATATATAACAATATAAAACTGTATAAAACTATATAACACTATATAAATCTATATAAAACTATATAAAACTATATAAAAGTATATAAAACTTTATAAAACTATATAAAACTGTATAAAACTATATAAAACTATATAAAACTATATAGAACTGTATAAAACTATATAAAACTATATAAAACTAAATAAAACTATATAACACTATATAAACGTATATAAACTATATAAAACTATATAAAACTATATAAAACTATATAAAATCATATAAGAGTATATTAAACTATATAAAACTATATAAAACTATTTAAAACTATATAAAACTATATAAAATTGTATAAAACTATGTAAAACTATATAAAACTATATAAAACTATATAAACCTATCTAAAAATATAAAGCTATATAACACTATATAAAACTATATAAAACTATGTAAAACTGTGAAAAACTGTATAAAACTATATAATACTGTATAAAACTGTATAAAACTGTATAAAACTGTATACAGCTATATAAAACTATATAAAACTATATAAAACTATATAAAGCCATCTAAAAATATAAAGCTACATAAAACTATATACAATTATATAAAACTATATAAAACTATATAAAACTGTATAAAACTATATAAAACTATATAAAACTGTATAAAACTATACAAAACTATATAAAACTATATAAAACTATATAAAACTATATAAAACTGTGCAAAACTGTCTTAAACTATATAAAACTGTGCAAAACTGTATAATACTATATAAAACTATATAAAACTGTATAAAACTATATAAAACTATATAAAACAATATAAAACTATATAAAACTATATAAAACTGTATAAAACTATATAAAACTATATAAAACTATATAAAACTATATAAACATATCCAAAAATATATAAAACTAAATAAAACTATATAACACTATATAAAAGTATATAAAACTATATAAAACTATATAAAACTATATAAAACTATATAAAACTATATAAAACTATATAAAACTATTTAAAACTATATAAAACTATATAAAATTGTATAAAACTATGTAAAACTATATAAAACTATATAAAACTAAATAGAACTATATAACACTATATAAAAGTATATAAAACTAAATAAAACTATGTAAAACTATATAAAACTATATCAAACTATATATAGCTATAAAAAACTATATAAAACTATATAAAAGTATATATAACAATATAAAACTGTATAAAACTATATAACACTATATAAATCTATATAAAACTATATAAAACTATATAAAAGTATATAAAACTTTATAAAACTATATAAAACTGTATAAAACTATATAAAACTATATAAAACTATATAGAACTGTATAAAACTATATAAAACTATATAAAACTAAATAAAACTATATAACACTATATAAACGTATATAAACTATATAAAACTATATAAAACTATATAAAACTATATAAAATCATATAAGAGTATATTAAACTATATAAAAGTATATAAAACTATATAAAACTATATAAAACCATATAAGAGTATATTAAACTATATAGAAGTATATAAAACTATATAAAACTATATAAACATATCCAAAAATATACAGCTATACAAAACTATATAAAACTATATAAAACTATATAAAACTATACAAAACTATATAAAACTATATAAAAATGTATAAAACTATATAAAAGTATATAAAACTATATAAAACTATATAAAACTGTATAAAACTATATAAAACTATATAAAACTATATAGAACTGTATAAAACTATATAAAACTGTATAAAACTATATAAACCTATCTGAAAATATAAAGCTACATAAACTCATGTAAAACTATATAAAACTGTATAAAACTATATAAAAGTATATAAAACTATGTAAAACTGTGAAAAACTGTATAAAACTATATAAAACTATATAACACTATATAAAACTATATAAAACTATATAAAACTATATAAAACTATATAAAACTGTACAAAAGTATATAAAACCACATAAAACTATACAAAACTATGTAAAACTATTGAAAACTATATAAAACTATAGAAAACTGTATAAAACTGTATAAAACTGTATAAAACTATATAAAACTATATAAAACTATATAAAACTATATAAAACTAGATAAAACTATATAAAAGTATATAATACTATATAAAACTATATAAAACTATATAAAACAATATAAGACTATATAAAACTAGATAAAACTATATAAAACCATATAACACTATATAAAACTATATAAAACTATATAAAACTATATAAAAATATCCAAAAATATAAAGCTATATAAACCTATCTAAAACTATATAAAACTATCTAAAACTATATAAAACTATATAAACATATCCAAAAATATAAAGCTATATCAAACTATATAAAACTATATAAAACTATGTAAAACTGTGAAAAACTGTATAAAACTATATAAAACTATATAACACTATATAAAACTATATAAAACTATATAAAACTATATAAAGCAGTATAAAACTATATAAAACTATATAAAACTGTAGAAAAATATAAAACTATATCAAACTATATAAAACTATATAAAACTATATAAAACTATATAAAACTATATAAAACTATATAAAACTATATAAAACTGTATAAAACTGTACAAAAGTATATAAAACTACATAAAACTATACAAAACTATGTAAAACTATAGAAAACTATATAAAACTATATAAAACTCTATAAAACTATACAAAACTCAGTAAAATTTAGATAAACTACATAATACTGTATAAAACTGTATAAAACTATATAAAACTATATAAAACTATATAAAACTATATAAAACTACATAAAACTATATAAAACTATATAAACATATCCAAAAATATAAAGCTATATAAAACTATATAAAACAATATAAAACTGTACAAAAGTATATAAAACTACATAAAACTATACAAAACTATATAAAACTATAGAAAGCTATAGAAAACAATATAAAACTGTGTAAAACTGTATAAAACCATATAAAACTGTATAAAACTATTTAAACTATATAAAACTATATAAAACAGTATAAAACTATATAAAACTATATAAAACTATATAAACCCATCTAAAAATATAAAGCTATATAAAACTATATAAAACCATTTTAAAACTATATAAAACTGTATAAAACTATACAAAACTATACAAAACTGTATAAAACTATATAAAACTATATAAAACTATATAAAACTATATAAAAGTATATAAAAGTATATAAAAGTATATAAAACTATATAAAACTATATAACACTATATAAATCTATATAAAACTATATAAAACTATATAAAAGTATATACTAAAACTATACAAAACTATATCAAACTATATAAAGCTATAGAAAACTATATAAAACTATATAAAAGTATATAAAACTATATATAAGTATATAAAACTATATAAAACTATATAAAGCTATATAAAACTGTGTAAAACTGTATAAAACCATATAAAACTGTATAACACTATATAAAACTATATAAAACTATATAAAACTATATAAAACAGTATAAAACTATATAAAACTATATAAAACTATATAAAACTATATAAAACTATAGAAAACTATATAAAAATATATAAAACTATATGAAAGTATATAAAACTATATATAAGTATATAAAACTATATAAAACTATATAAAACTATATAAAACTATATAAAACTATATAAACATATCCAAAAATATAAAGCTATATAAAACTAACTAAAACTATATAACACTATATAAAACTATATAAAAACATATATATCTATATAAAACTATATAAAAGTATATAAAACTATATAAAAGTATATAAAACTATATAAAACTATAGAAAACTATATAAAACAATATAAAACTGTGTAAAACTGTATAAAACCATATAGAACTGTATAAAATTATATAAAACTGTATAAAACTATATAAGACTATATAAAACTATATAAAACTATATAAAACTATACAAACATATCCAAAAATATACACTATATAAAAGTATATAAAACTATATAAACCTGTCTAAAAATATAAAGATATATAAAACTATATAAAAGTATATAAAACTATGTAAAACTGTGAAAAACTGTATAAAACTATATAAAACTATATAACACTACATAAAACTATATAAAACTATATAAAACTATATAAAGCAGTATAAAACTATATAAAACTATATAAAACTGTATCAAAATATAAAACTATATAAAACTATATAAAACTATATAAAACTATATAAAACTATATAAAACTAGATAAAACTGTACCAAAGTATATAAAACTACATAAAACTATACAAAACTATGTAATACTATAGAAAACTATATAAAACTATATAAAACTGTATAAAACTGTATAAAACTATATAAAACTATATAAAACTGTATAAAACTATATAAAACTATATAAGAGTATATAAAACTCTATAAAACTGTACAAAA
>NW_027475578.1:0-39398 GCF_051020985.1 Nomia melanderi | reverse complement strand
AGTTTTTTATAGTTTTTATATAGTTTTATATAGTTTATATATAGTTTTGTTAGTTTTGTATAGTTTCATATAGTTCTATATAGTTTCATATAGTTTTATATAGTTTTGTTAGTTTTATATAGTTTTATACAGTTTTGCTAGTTTTGAATAGTTTTATATAGTTTTATTAGTTTTATATAGTTTTGTTAGTTTTATATAGTTTTATATAGTTTTATACATTTTTATATAGTTTTATATAGTTTTATATAGTTTTATATGGTTGTATATAGATTTTATATAGTTTTATATAGATCTATATAGTTTTATATAGATTTACATAGTTTTATATAGTGTTATATAGTTTTATATAGTTTTGTTACTTTTTATATAGTTTTGTTAGTTTTGTATAGTTTTATATAATTTTAAGTAGTTCTATATAGTTTTGTTAGTTTTGTATAGTTTTATATAGTTTTATATAGTTTTATATAGTTTTGTTAGTTTTGTATAGTTTTATATAGTTTTATATAGTTTTATATAGTTTTTGATAGATTTGTATAGTTTTATAGAGATTTATATAGTTTTATATAGTTTTATATAGTTTTGTTAGTTTTATATACTTTTAAGGAGTTTTATATAGTTTTATATAGGTTTATTAGTTTTATATAGTTTTTACATAGTTTTATATAGTTTTATATAGTTTTGTTAGATTTATATGGTTTTATATAGATTTATATATTTTTGTTTTGTTTTTTATAGTTTTATATAGTTTTATATAGTTTTGTTAGTTTTATATAGATTTATACAGTTTTGCTAGTTTTGAATAGTTTTATATAGTTTTATTAGTTTTATATAGTTTTGTTAGTTTTATATAGTTTTATATAGTTTTATATAGTTTTATATAGTTTTATATAGTTTTATATAGTTTTATATAGTTTTATTAGTTTTAAATCATTTTATATAGTTGTATATAGTTTTGTTAGTTTTATATAGCTTTATACAGTTTTATATGGTTTTATATAGATTTATATAGTTTTGTTAGTTTTATACAGTTTTATATAGTTTTTATATAGTTTTATATAGTTTCATATAGTTTTATATAGTTTTGTTAGTTTTATATAGTTTTATAGGGTCTTATAGAGTTTTATATAGTTTTATATAGTTTTATATAGTTTTGTTAGTTTTGTATAGTTTTATATAGTTTTTTATAGTTTTTATATAGTTTTGTTAGTTTTGTATAGTTTTATATATAGTTTTATATAGTTTTATATAGTTTTGTTAGTTATATACAGTTTTATACAGTTTTATATGTTTGTATATAGATTTATATAGTTTTTATAGTTTTATATACTTTTATATAGATTTATATAGTTTTATATAGTTTTATATACTTTTATATAGATTTATATAGTTTTATATAGTTTCATATAGTTTTGTTAGTTTTATATAGTTTTATATAGTTTTATATAGTTTTATTATTTTTATATACTTTTATAGAGTTTTATATAGTTTTGTCAGTTTTATATAGTTTTATATAGTTTGGTTGGTTTTATACAGTTTTATATAGTTTTGTTAGTTTTGTATGGTTTTATATAGTTTTACATAGTTTTATTGTATTTTTGTTAGTTTTTTATAGTTTAGTTTTATATATGTTTTATATAGATTTTATATAGTTTATATAGTTTATATAGTTTATATAGTAGTTTTATATAGTTTTATAGTTTTATATAGTTTTTTAGTTTTATATAGTTTTATATAGTTTTATATAGTTTTTATATGTTTATATAGTTTTATATAGTTTTAATATAGTTTTATATAGTTTTATATAGTGTTATATAGTTTTTCTTATATAGTTTATATAGTTTTATATAGTATTATATAGTTATATATAGTTGTATATAGTTTATATAGTTTATATAGTTTATATAGTTTTATATAGTTTTATATAGTTTTATATAGTTTTATATAGTTTTATATAGTTTTATATAGTTTATATAAGTTTTATATAGTTTTATATAGTTTTATATAGTTTTATATAGTTTTATATAGTTTTATATAGTTTTATATAGTTTTATATAGTTTTTAGTATATAGTTTTATATAGTTTTTTAGTTTTATATAGTTTTATATAGTTTTATATAGAGTTTATAGTTTTATATAGTTTTATATAGGTTTTATTAGTTTTATATAGTTTTATATAGTTTTATATAGTAGTTTATATATAGTTTTGTTAGTTTTGTGCAGTTTTGTATAGTTTTATATAGTTTTATATAGTTTTATACAGTTTCATATAGCTTTATATAGTTTTATATAGTTTTATATAGTTTTGTTAGTTTTGTATGGATTTATATACATTTATATAGTTTTATATAGTTTTGTTAGTTTTGTGCAGTTTTGTATAGTTTTATATAGTTTTATATAGTTTTATTAGTTTTATATACTTTTATAGAGTTTTATATAGTTTTGTTAGTTTTATATAGTTTTATATAGTTTGGTTGGTTTTATACAGTTCTATATAGTTTTGTTAGTTTTGTATGGTTTTATTGTAGTTTTATATAGTTTTTATATAGTTTTATATAGTTTTATATACTTTCATAGAGCTTTGTGTAGTTTTATATAGTTTTATATAGTTTTGTTTGTTTTATATAGTTTTATAAAGTTCTACATAGTTTTATATAGCTTTATGTAGTTTTTAAAGAGATTTATATAGTTTTATATAGTTTTATATAGTTTTGTTAGTTTTATATTTTTTTATATAGATTTACATAGTTTTATATAGTTTTATATAGTTTTATATAGTGTTTTATAGTTTTATAGAGTTTCATATAGTTTTATATAGTTTTATATAGTTTTATATAGTTTTATATAGTTTTATATAGTTTTATATAGTTTTTATATAGTGTTATATATAGTTTTATAGAGTTTTATATAGTTTTATATAGTTTTATATAGTTTTGTTAGTTTTATATCGTTTTATATAGTTTTATAGAGTTTCATATAGTTTAATATAGTTTTATATAGTTTTGTTAGTTTTATATAGTTGTATATAGTTTTGTAAGTTTTATACAGTTTTATATAGATTTATATAGTTTTATATAGCTTTGTTAGTTTTGTATAGTTTTATATAGTTTTATATAGTGTTGTTAGTTTTGTTAGTTTTGTATAGTTTTATATAGTTTTATATAGTTTTGTTAGTTTTGTTAGTTTTGTATAGTTTTATATAGTTTTTATATAGTTTTTATATAGTGTTATATAGATTTATATAGTTTTATATAGTTTTATATAGTTTTATATAGAGTTATATAGTTTTATAAAGTTTTATATAGTGTTATATAGTTTTATATAGTTTTGTTAGTTTTATATACTTTTATATAGATTTATATAGTTTTATATAGTTTTATATAGTTTTATATAGTTTTTATATAGTGTTATATGGTTTTTATAGAGTTTTATATAGTTTCATATAGTTTTGTTAGTTTTATATACTTTTATAGAGTTTTATATAGTTTTATGTAGGTTTATTAGTTTTATATAGTTTTATATAGTTTTATATAGTTTTGTTAGTTTTGTGCAGTTTTGTATAGATTTATATAGTTTTATATAGTTTTATATAGTTTTATATAGTTTTGTTAGTTTTATATAGTTTTATATAGATTTACATAGTTTTATATAGTTTTATATAGTTTCATATAGTGTTATATAGTTTTGTAGAGTTTAATATAGTTTTATATAGTTTTATATAGTTTTGTTAGTTTTATATAGTTTCATATAGTTTTATATAGTTTTATATAGTTTTATATAGTTTTGTTAGTTCTGTATGGTCTTATATAGTTTTATATAGTTTTATAGAGTTTTATATAGTTTTATATAGTTTTATTAGTTTTATTATAGTTTTATATAGTTTTATATAGTTTTTATATAGTTTTATATAGTTTTATATAGTTTTATAGTTTTTATATAGTTTTATATAGTTTTATATAGTATTGTTAATGTTTAATATAGGTTTTATATAGTTTATGTAGGTTTATTAGTTTTATATAGTTTTATATAGTTTTATATAGTTTTTGTTAGTTTGTGGTTGTTAGTTTTATATAGTTTTATATAGTTTTTATTTTAGTTAGTTATTAGTTTTACTATTGTTATAGAGTTTTATTATAGTTTTATATAGGTTTATTAGTTTTATATAGTTTTACATAGTTTTATATAGTTTTATATATGTTTATATAGTTTTGTTAGTTTTGTATAGTTTTATATAGTTTTATATTGTTTATATAGTTTTATATAATTTTATATAGTAGTATATAGTTTTATATAGCACTATATATATTTTATATAGTTTTATTCGTTTTATATAGTTTTATATAGGTTTTATAGTTTGTATAGTTTTTATATAGTTTTATATAGTTTTGTTAGTTTTATATAGTTTTATATAGATTTACATAATTTTATATAGTTTTATATAGTTTTATATAGTGTTATATAGTTTCATAGAGTTTCATATAGTTTTTATATTGTTTTATATAGTTTTGATAGTTTTATATAGTTTTATATAGTTTTGTTGGTTTTATACAGTTTTATATAGTTTTATATAGTTTTATATAGTTTTATATAGTTTTACATAGTTTTATATAGTTTCATATAGTTTTTTATCGTTTTGTTAGTTTTATATCGTTTTTATATAGTTTTATAGAGTTTCATATAGTTTTATATAGTTTTATATAGTTTTGTTAGTTTTATATAGTTTTATATAGTTTTGTAAGTTTTATACAGTTTTATATAGTTTTATATAGTTTTATATAGTTTTGTTAGCTTTATATAGTTTTATATAGTTTTATATAGTTTTTGTTAGCTTTATATAGTTTTATATAGTTTTATATAGTGATATATAGTTTTATATAATTATATTAGTTTTATATCGTTTATAGTTGTATATAGTTTGTAGTTTAGTATAGTTTTAATATAGTGATATATAGTTTTATATAATTATATTAGTTTTATATCGTTTTATATAGTTGTATATAGTTTTGTTAGTTTTATATAGTTTTATACAGTTTTATATGGTTTTATATAGATTTATATAGTTTTGTTAGTGTTATATAGTTTTATATAGATTTATATAGTTTTATATAGCTTTGTTAGTTTTGTATAGTTTTATATAGTTTTATATAGTTTTGTTAGTTTTGTTAGTTTTGTATAGTTTTATATAGTTTTATATAGTTTTGTTAGTTTTGTTAGTTTTGTATAGTTTTATATAGTTTTATATAGTTTTTATATAGTGTTATATAGATTTATATAGTTTTATATAGTTTTATATAGTTTTATATAGAGTTATATAGTTTTATAAAGTTTTATATAGTGTTATATAGTTTTATATAGTTTTGTTAGTTTTATATACTTTTATATAGATTTATATAGTTTTATATAGTTTTATATAGTTTTATATAGTTTTATATAGTGTTATATGGTTTTATAGAGTTTTATATAGTTTCATATAGTTTTGTTAGTTTTATATACTTTTATAGAGTTTTATATAGTTTTATGTAGGTTTATTAGTTTTATATAGTTTTATATAGTTTTATATAGTTTTGTTAGTTTTGTGCAGTTTTGTATAGATTTATATAGTTTTATATAGTTTTGTTAGTTTTATATACTTTTATATAGATTTATATAGTTTTATATAGTTTTATATAGTTTTATATAGTTTTATATAGTGTTATATGGTTTTATAGTGTTTTATATAGTTTCATATAGTTTTGTTAGTTTTATATACTTTTATAGAGTTTTATATAGTTTTATGTAGGTTTATTAGTTTTATATAGTTTTATATAGTTTTATATAGTTTTGTTAGTTTTGTGCAGTTTTGTATAGATTTATATAGTTTTATATAGTTTTATATAGTTTTATATAGTTTTGTTAGTTTTATATAGTTTTATATAGATTTACATAGTTTTATATAGTTTTATATAGTTTCATATAGTGTTATATAGTTTTGTAGAGTTTAATATAGTTTTATATAGTTTTATATAGTTTTGTTAGTTTTATATAGTTTCATATAGTTTTATATAGTTTTATATAGTTTTATATAGTTTTGTTAGTTTTGTATAGTTTTATACAGTTTTATATAGTTTTATATAGTTTTGATAGATTTGTATAGTTTTATAGAGATTTATATAGTTTTATATAGTTTTATATAGTTTTATATAGTTTTGTTAGTTTTGTGCAGTTTTGTATAGTTTTATATAGTTTTATATAGTTTTATATAGTTTCATATAGCTTTATATAGTTTTATATAGTTTTATATAGTTTTGTTAGTTTTGTATGGATTTATATACATTTATATAGTTTTATATAGTTTTGTTAGTTTTGTGCAGTTTTGTATAGTTTTATATAGTTTTATATAGTTTTATTAGTTTTATATACTTTTATAGAGTTTTATATAGTTTTGTTAGTTTTATATAGTTTTATATAATTTGGTTGGTTTTATACAGTTTTATATAGTTTTGTTAGTTTTGTATGGTTTTATTGTAGTTTTATATAGTTTTATATAGTTTTATATAGTTTTATATACTTTCATAGAGCTTTGTGTAGTTTTATATAGTTTTATATAGTTTTGTTTGTTTTATATAGTTTTATAAAGTTCTACATAGTTTTATATAGCTTTATGTAGTTTTAAAGAGTTTTATATAGTTTTATATAGTTTTATATAGTTTTGTTAGTTTTATATTTTTTTATATAGATTTACATAGTTTTATATAGTTTTATATAGTTTTATATAGTGTTTTATAGTTTTATAGAGTTTCATATAGTTTTATATAGTTTTATATAGTTTTTGTTAGTTTTATATAGTTTTATATAGTTTTGTTGGTTTTATACAGTTTTAGCTAGTTTTATATAGTTTTATATAGTTTTGTTAGATTTATATAGTTTTATATAGATTTATATAGTTTTGTTAGTTTTGTATAGTTTTATATAGTCTTATATAGTTTTATATAGTTTTATTAGCTTTATATACTTTTATAGAGTTTTTTATAGTTTTATATAGGTTTATTAGTTTTATATAGTTTTTACATAGTTTTATATAGTTTCATATATGTTTATATAGTTTTGTTAGTTTTGTATAGTTTTATATAGTTTTATATAGTTTTATATAGTTTTATATAGTACTATATAGTTTTATATAGTACTTTATAGTTTTATATAGTTTTATTCGTTTTATATAATTTTATATACTTTTATAGAATTTTGTATAGTTTTATATAGTTTTATATAGTTTTGTTAGTTTTATATAGTTTTATATAGATTTACATAGTTTTATATAGTTTTATATAGTTTTATATAGTGTTATATAGTTTTATGTAGTTTTATATAGTTTTGATAGTTTTATATAGTTTTATATAGTTTTATATAGTTTTATATAGTTTCAGATAGTTTTGTTAGTTTTATATAGTTTTATATAGTTTTATATAGTTTTATAGAGTTTTATATAGTTTTATATAGCACTATATAGTTTTATATAGTTTTATATAGTTTTGTTAGTTTTATATAGTTGTATATAGTTTTATATAGTTAGTTAGTTTTGTATAGTTTTATATAGATTGATATAGTTTCATATAGTTTTATATAGTTTTATATCGTTTCATATAGTTTTATATAGTTTTATATAGTTTTGTTAGTTTTGTATAGTGTTATATAGTTTTATATAGGTTTATATAGTTTTATATGGTTTTGTTAGTTTTGTATAGTTTTATATAGTTTTATACAGTTTTATAGAGTTTCATATAGTTTTATATAGTTTTATTCGTTTTATATAGTTTTATATAGTTTTATAGAGTTTTATATAGTATTATATAGTGTTATATAGTTCTATAGAGTTTTATATAGTTTTATATGGTTCTGTTACTTTTATATAGTTTTATATAGTTTTGTTAGTTTTGTGCAGTTTTGTATAGTTTTATAGCGTTTTCTATAGTTTTATCAATTTTATATACTTTTTTAGAGTATTATATAGTTTTATATAGTTTTATATAGGTTTATCAGTTTTATATAGTTTTACATAGTTTTATATAGTTTTATATAGTTTTGTTAGATTTATATGGTTTTATATAGATTTATATAGTTTTGTTAGTTTTGTGTAGTTTTATATAGTTTTATTTAGTTTTATATAGTTTTATTAGTTTTGTATAGTGTTATATAGTTTTATATAGGTTTATATAGTTTTATATGGTTTTGTTAGTTTTGTACAGTTTTGTATAGTTTTATATAGTTTTATATAGTTTTATATAGTTTTATATAGTTTTATTCGGTTTATATAGCTTTATATAGTTTTTTAGAGTTTTCTATAGTTTTATATAGTGTTATATAGTTCTATAGAGTTTTATATAGTTTTGTTAGTTTTGTATGGTTTTATATAGTTTTATATAGTTTTATAGAGTTTTATATAGTTTTATATTGTTTTATTCGTTTTATATAGTGTTATATAGTTTTATAGAGATTTATATAGTTTTATATAGTTTTATATAGTTTTTTAGTTTTATATAGTTTTATATAGTTTTGTTAGTTTTGTGCAGTTTTGTATAGTTTTATATAGTTCTATATAGTTTTATTAGTTTTATATACTTTTAAAGTGTTTTATATAGTTTTATATAGGTTTATTAGTTTTATATAGTTTTACATAGTTTTATATAGTTTTATATAGTTTTGTTAGATTTACATGGTTTTATATAGATTTATATATTTTTGTTAGTTTTTTATAGTTTTATATAGTTTTATATAGTTTTGTTAGTTTTGTATAGTTTCATATAGTTTTATATAGTTTCATATAGTTTTATATAGTTTTGTTAGTTTTATATAGTTTTATACAGTTTTGCTAGTTTTGAATAGTTTTATATAGTTTTATTAGTTTTATATAGTTTTGTTAGATTTACATGGTTTTATATAGATTTATATATTTTGGTTAGTTTTTTACAGTTTTATATAGTTTTATATAGTTATATATAGTTTTGTTAGTTTTGTATAGTTTCATATAGTTTTATATGGTTTTGATAGTTTTGTATAGTTTTATATAGTTTTATACAGTTTTATAGAGTTTCATATAGTTTTATATAGTTTTATTCGTTTATATAGTTTTATATAGTTTTATAGAGTTTTATATAGTATTATATAGTGTTATATAGTTCTATAGAGTTTTATATAGTTTTATATAGTTCTGTTACTTTTATATAGTTTTATATAGTTTTGTTAGTTTTGTGCAGTTTTGTATAGTTTTATAGCGTTTTCTATAGTTTTATCAATTTTATATACTTTTTTAGAGTATTATATAGTTTTATATGGTTTTATATAGGTTTATCAGTTTTATATAGTTTTACATAGTTTTATATAGTTTTATATAGTTTTGTTAGATTAATATGGTTTTATATAGATTTATATAGTTTTGTTAGTTTTGTGTAGTTTTATATAGTTTTATTTAGTTTTATATAGTTTTGTTAGTTTTGTATAGTGTTATATAGTTTTATATAGGTTTATATAGTTTTATATGGTTTTGTTAGTTTTGTACAGTTTTGTATAGTTTTATATAGTTTTATATAGTTTTATATAGTTTTATACGGTTTATATAGCTTTATATAGTTTTTTAGAGTTTTCTATAGTTTTATATAGTGTTATATAGTTCTATAGAGTTTTATATAGTTTTTTTTAGTTTTGTATGGTTTTATATAGTTTTATATAGTTTTATAGAGTTTTATATAGTTTTATATTGTTTTATTCGTTTTATATAGTGTTATATAGTTTTATAGAGATTTATATAGTTTTATAAGTTTTATATAGTTTTTAGTTTTATATAGTTTTATATAGTTTTGTTAGTTTTGTGCAGTTTTGTATAGTTTTATATAGTTTTATATAGTTTTATTAGTTTTATATACTTTTAAAGTGTTTTATATAGTTTTATATAGGTTTATTAGTTTTATATAGTTTTACATAGTTTTATATAGTTTTATATAGTTTTGTTAGATTTACATCGTTTTATATAGATTTATATATTTTTGTTAGTTTTTTATAGTTTTATATAGTTTTATATAGTTTTGTTTGTTTTGTATAGTTTCATATAGTTTTATATAGTTTCATATAGTTTTATATAGTTTTGTTAGTTTTATATAGTTTTATACAGTTTTGCTAGTTTTGAATAGTTTTATATAGTTTTATTAGTTTTATATAGTTTTGTTAGTTTTATATAGTTTTGTTAGATTTACATGGTTTTATATAGATTTATATATTTTGGTTAGTTTTTTATAGTTTTATATAGTTTTATATAGTTATATATAGTTTTGTTAGTTTTGTATAGTTTCATATAGTTCTATATAGTTTCATATAGTTTTATATAGTTTTGTTAGTTTTATATAGTTTTATACAGTTTTGCTAGTTTTGAATAGTTTTATATAGTTTTATTAGTTTTATATAGTTTTGTTAGTTTTATATAGTTTTATATAGTTTTATACATTTTTATATAGTTTTATATAGTTTTATATAGTTTTATATGGTTGTATATAGATTTATATAGTTTTATATAGATCTATATAGTTTTATATAGTTTTATATAGTTTTATATAGTGTTATATAGTTTTATATAGTTTTGTTACTTTTATATAGTTTTGTTAGTTTTGTATAGTTTTATATAATTTTAAGTAGTTCTATATGGTTTTGTTAGTTTTGTATAGTTTTATATAGTTTTATATAGTTTTATATAGTTTTGTTAGTTTTGTATAGTTTTATATAGTTTTATATAGTTTTATATAGTTTTGATAGATTTGTATAGTTTTATAGAGATTTATATAGTTTTATATAGGTTTACTAGTTTTATATAGTTTTACATAGTTTTATATAGTTTTATATAGTTTTGTTAGATTTATATGGTTTTATATAGATTTATATATTTTTGTTTGTTTTTTATAGTTTTATATAGTTTTATATAGTTTTATATAGTTTTATATAGTTTTGTTAGTTTTATATAGTTTTATACAGTTTTGCTAGTTTTGAATAGTTTTATATAGTTTTATTAGTTTTATATAGTTTTGTTAGTTTTATATAGTTTTATATAGTTTTATATAGTTTTATATAGTTTTATATAGTTTTGTTAGTTTTATATTTTTTTATATAGATTTACATAGTTTTATATAGTTTTATATAGTTTTATATAGTGTTTTATAGTTTTATAGAGTTTCATATAGTTTTATATAGTTTTATATAGTTTTATATAGTTTTATATAGTTTTATATAGTGTTATATATAGTTTTATAGAGTTTTATATAGTTTTATATAGTTTTATATAGTTTATTAGTTTTATATACTTTTATAGAGTTTTATATAGTTTTATATAGGTTTATTAGTTTTATATAGTTTTACATAGTTTTATATAGTTTTATAGAGTTTTGTATAGTTTTATATAGTTTTATATAGTTTTGTTAGTTTTATATAGTTTTATATAGTTTTGTTGGTTTTATACAGTTTTATATAGTTTTATATAGTTTTATATAGTTTTGTTAGTTTTATATCGTTTTATATAGTTTTATAGAGTTTCATATAGTTTAATATAGTTTTATATACTTTTGTTAGTTTTATATAGTTTTATATAGTTTTGTAAGTTTTATACAGTTTTATATAGTTTTATATAGTTTTATATAGTTTTGTTAGCTTTATATAGTTTTATATAGTTTTATATAGTGATATATAGTTTTATATAATTATATTAGTTTTATATCGTTTTATATAGTTGTATATAGTTTTGTTAGTTTTATATAGTTTTATACAGTTTTATATGGTTTTATATAGATTTATATAGTTTTGTTAGTGTTATATAGTTTTATATAGATTTATATAGTTTTATATAGCTTTGTTAGTTTTGTATAGTTTTATATAGTTTTATATAGCTTTGTTAGTTTTGTTAGTTTTGTATAGTTTTATATAGTTTTATATAGTTTTGTTAGTTTTGTTAGTTTTGTATAGTTTTATATAGTTTTATATAGTTTTATATAGTGTTATATAGATTTATATAGTTTTATATAGTTTTATATAGTTTTATATAGAGTTATATAGTTTTATAAAGTTTTATATAGTGTTATATAGTTTTATATAGTTTTGTTAGTTTTATATACTTTTATATAGATTTATATAGTTTTATATAGTTTTATATAGTTTTATATAGTTTTATATAGTTTTATATAGTTTTGTTAGTTTTATATAGTTTTATATAGATTTACATAGTTTTATATAGTTTTATATAGTTTCATATAGTGTTATATAGTTTTGTAGAGTTTAATATAGTTTTATTTAGTTTTATATAGTTTTGTTAGTTTTATATAGTTTCATATAGTTTTATATAGTTTTATATAGTTTTATATAGTTTTGTTAGTTCTGTATGGTCTTATATAGTTTTATATAGTTTTATAGAGTTTTATATAGTTTTATATAGTTTTATTCGTTTTATATAGTTTTATATAGTTTTATAGAGTTTTATATAGTTTTATATAGTTTTATATAGTATATATAGTGTTATATAGTTTTATACAGTTTTATATAGTTTTATATAGTTTTGTTAATTTTATATACTTTTATAGAGTTTTATATAGTTTTATGTAGGTTTATTAGTTTTATATAGTTTTATATAGTTTTATATAGTTTTGTTAGTTTTGTGCAGTTTTGTATAGTTTTATATAGTTTTATATAGTTTTATATAGTTTTATTAGTTTTATATACTTTTATAGAGTTTTATTATAGTTTTATATAGGTTTATTAGTTTATACAGTTTTACATAGTTTTATATAGTTTTATATATGTTTATATAGTTTTGTTAGTTTTGTATAGTTTTATATAGTTTTATATAGTTTTATATAGTTTTATATAATTTATAGTTTTATATAGCACTATATAATTTTATATAGTTTTATTCGTTTTATATAGTTTTATATACTTTTATAGAGTTTTGTATAGTTTTATATAGTTTTATATAGTTTTTGTTAGTTTTATATAGTTTTATATAGATTTACATAATTTTATATAGTTTTATATAGTTTTATATAGTGTTATATAGTTTCATAGAGTTTCATATATTTTTATATTGTTTTATATAGTTTTGATAGTTTTATATAGTTTTATATAGTTTTGTTGGTTTTATACAGTTTTATATAGTTTTATATAGTTTTATATAGTTTTGTTAGCTTTATATACTTTTATATAGATTTATATAGTTTTATATAGTTTTACATAGCTTATTATAGTGTTATATAGTTTTATAGAGTTTTATATAGTTTTATATAGTTTTGTTAGTTTTATATAGTTTTATATAGTTTTGTTATTTTTGTGCAGTTTTGTATAGTTTTTATATAGTTTTATATAGTTTTATTAGTTTTATATACTTTTATAGAGTTTTATATAGTTTTATATAGGTTTATTAGTTTTGTTAGTTTTATATAGTTTTATATAGTTTTATATAATTTTATATAGTTTTTATATAGTTTTACATAGTTTTATATAGTTTCATATAGTTTTTTATCGTTTGTTAGTTTTATATCGTTTTATATAGTTTTATAGAGTTTCATATAGTTTTATATAGTTTTATATAGTTTTGTTAGTTTTATATAGTTTTATATAGTTTTGTAAGTTTTATACAGTTTTATATAGTTTTATATAGTTTTATATACTTTTGTTAGCTTTATATAGTTTTATATAGTTTTATATAGTTTTGTTAGCTTTATATAGTTTTATATAGTTTTATATAGTGATATATAGTTTTATATAATTATATTAGTTTTATATCGTTTTATATAGTTGTATATAGTTTTGTTAGTTTTATATAGTTTTATACAGTTTTTATATGGTTTTATATAGATTTATATAGTTTTGTTAGTGTTATATAGTTTTATATAGATTTATATAGTTTTATATAGCTTTGTTAGTTTTGTATAGTTTTATATAGTTTTATATAGTTTTGTTAGTTTTGTTAGTTTTGTATAGTTTTATATAGTTTTATATAGTTTTGTTAGTTTTGTGCAGTTTTGTATAGTTTTATATAGTTTTATATAGTTTTATATAGTTTTATTAGTTTTATATACTTTTATAGAGTTTTATTATAGTTTTATATAGGTTTATTAGTTTTATATAGTTTTACATAGTTTTATATAGTTTTATATATGTTTATATAGTTTTGTTAGTTTTGTATAGTTTTATATAGTTTTATATAGTTTTATATAGTTTTATATAATTTTATATAGTACTATATAGTTTTATATAGCACTATATAATTTATATAGTTTTATTCGTTTTATATAGTTTTATATACTTTTATAGAGTTTTGTATAGTTTTATATAGTTTTATATAGTTTTGTTAGTTTTATATAGTTTTATATAGATTTACATAATTTTATATAGTTTTATATAGTTTTATATAGTGTTATATAGTTTCATAGAGTTTCATATAGTTTTATATTGTTTTATATAGTTTTGATAGTTTTATATAGTTTTATATAGTTTTGTTGGTTTTATACAGTTTTATATAGTTTTATATAGTTTTATATAGTTTTGTTAGCTTTCTATACTTTTATATAGATTTATATAGTTTTATATAGTTTTACATAGCTTTATATAGTGTTATATAGTTTTATAGAGTTTTATATAGTTTTATATAGTTTTGTAGTTTTATATAGTTTTATATAGTTTTGTTATTTTTGTGCAGTTTTGGTTAGTTTTATATAGTTTATATAGTTTTATTAGTTTTATATACTTTTATAGAGTTTTATATAGTTTTATATAGGTTTATTAGTTTTGTTAGTTTTATATAGTTTTATATAGTTTTATATAATTTTATATAGTTTTATATAGTTTTACATAGTTTTATATAGTTTCATATAGTTTTTTATCGTTTTGTTAGTTTTATATCGTTTTATATAGTTTTATAGAGTTTCATATAGTTTTATATAGTTTTATTTAGTTTTGTTAGTTTTATATAGTTTTATATAGTTTTGTAAGTTTTATACAGTTTTATATAGTTTTATATAGTTTTATATAGTTTTGTTAGCTTTATATAGTTTTATATAGTTTTATATAGTTTTGTTAGCTTTATATAGTTTTATATAGTTTTATATAGTGATATATAGTTTTATATAATTATATTAGTTTTATATCGTTTTATATAGTTGTATATAGTTTTGTTAGTTTTATATAGTTTTATACAGTTTTATATGGTTTTTATATAGTTTTATATAGTTTTGTTAGTTTTGTTAGTTTTGTATAGTTTTATATAGTTTTATATAGTTTTGTTAGTTTTGTTAGTTTTGTATAGTTTTATATAGTTTTATATAGTTTTATATAGTGTTATATAGATTTATATAGTTTTATATAGTTTTATAGTTTTATATAGAGTTATATAGTTTTATAAAGTTTTATATAGTGTTATATAGTTTTATACAGTTTTGTTAGTTTTATATACTTTTATATAGATTTATATAGTTTTATATAGTTTTATATAGTTTTATATAGTTTTATATAGTGTTATATGGTTTTATAGAGTTTTATATAGTTTCATATAGTTTGTTAGTTTTATATACTTTTATAGAGTTTTATATAGTTTTATGTAGGTTTATTAGTTTTATATAGTTTTATATAGTTTTATATAGTTTTGTTAGTTTTGTGCAGTTTTGTATAGATTTATATAGTTTTATATAGTTTTGTTAGTTTTATATACTTTTATATAGATTTATATAGTTTTATATAGTTTTATATAGTTTTATATAGTTTTATATAGTGTTATATGGTTTTATAGTGTTTTATATAGTTTCATATAGTTTTGTTAGTTTTATATACTTTTATAGAGTTTTATATAGTTTTATGTAGGTTTATTAGTTTTATATAGTTTTATATAGTTTTATATAGTTTTGTTAGTTTGTGCAGTTTTGTATAGATTTATATAGTTTTATATAGTTTTATATAGTTTTATATAGTTTTGTTAGTTTATATAGTTTTATATAGATTTACATAGTTTTATATAGTTTTATATAGTTTTGTTAGTTTTATATAGTTTCATATAGTTTTATATAGTTTTATATAGTTTTATATAGTTTTGTTAGTTTTGTATATTTTATATAGTTTTAATATAGTTTTATATAAATTTGTTAGTTCTGTATGGTCTTATATAGTTTTATATAGTTTTATAGAGTTTTATATAGTTTTATATAGTTTTATTCGTTTTATATAGTTTTATATAGTTTTATAGAGTTTTATATAGTTTTATATAGTTTTATATAGTATATATAGTGTTATATAGTTTTATACAGTTTTATATAGTTTTATATAGTTTTGTTAATTTTATATACTTTTATAGAGTTTTATATAGTTTTATGTAGGTTTATTAGTTTTATATAGTTTTATATAGTTTTATATAGTTTTGTTAGTTTTGTGCAGTTTTGTATAGTTTTATATAGTTTTATATAGTTTTATATAGTTTTATATAGTTTTATTAGTTTTATATACTTTTATAGAGTTTTATTATAGTTTTATATAGGTTTATTAGTTTTATATAGTTTTACATAGTTTTATATAGTTTTATATATGTTTATATAGTTTTGTTAGTTTTGTATAGTTTTATATAGTTTTATATAGTTTTATATAGTTTTATATAATTTTATATAGTACTATATAGTTTTATATAGCACTATATAATTTTATATAGTTTTATTCGTTTTATATAGTTTTATATACTTTTATAGAGTTTTGTATAGTTTTATATAGTTTTATATAGTTTTGTTAGTTTTATATAGTTTTATATAGATTTACATAATTTTATATAGTTTTATATAGTTTTATATAGTGTTATATAGTTTCATAGAGTTTCATATAGTTTTATATTGTTTTATATAGTTTTGATAGTTTTATATAGTTTTATATAGTTTTGTTGGTTTTATACAGTTTTATATAGTTTTATATAGTTTTATATAGTTTTGTTAGCTTTATATACTTTTATATAGATTTATATAGTTTTATATAGTTTTACATAGCTTTATATAGTGTTATATAGTTTTATAGAGTTTTATATAGTTTTATATAGTTTTGTTAGTTTTATATAGTTTTTATATAGTTTTGTTATTTTGTGCAGTTTTGTATAGTTTTATATAGTTTTATATAGTTTTTATTAGTTTTATATACTTTTATAGAGTTTTATATAGTTTTATATAGGTTTATTAGTTTTGTTAGTTTTATATAGTTTTATATAGTTTTATATAGTTTTATATAATTTTATATAGTTTTATATAGTTTTACATAGTTTTATATAGTTTTATATAGTTTTATATAGTTTTATATAGTGTTATATAGTTTTATAGAGTTTTATATAGTTTTATATAGTTTTATTGAGTTTCATATAGTTTTTATATAGTTTTATATAGTTTTGTTAGTTTTATATAGTTTCATATAGACTTATATAGTTTTATATAGTTTTATATAGTTTTATATAGTGTTATATAGTTTTATAGAGTTTTATTAATTTTATATCGCTTTATATAGTTGTATATAGTTTTGTTAGTTTTATATAGTTTTATACAGTTTTATATGTTTGTATATAGATTTATATAGATTTATATAGTTTTATATAGTTTTATATAGTGTTATATAGTTTTATAGAGTGTTATATAGTTTTATATAGTTTTATATAGTTTTATATTGTTTTATATAGTTTTATATAGTTTTATCTAGTTTTATATAGTTTTATATAGTTTTTTATAGTAATATACAGTTTTATATAGTTTTATAAAGTTCTACATAGAGTTATATAGCTTTATATAGTTTTATAGAGTTTAATATTGTTTTATATAGTTTTATACAGTTTTATATGGTTTTATATAGATTTATATAGTTTTATATAGATTTGTATAGTTTTATATAGTTTTATATAGTTTTATATAGTTTCATGTAGTTTTATATGGTTTTGTTAGTTTTATATAGTTTTATATAGTTTTATAGAGATTTATATAGTTTTATATAGTTTTATATAGGTTTATCAAGTTTTATATAGTGTTATATAGATTTATATAGTATTATACAGTTTCATATAGTTTTATAAAGTTCTACATAGTTTTATATAGCTTTATATAGTTTTATATAGTTTTATATAGTGTTATATAGTTTTGTAGAGTTTAATATAGTTTTATATAGTTTTATATAGTTTTATATAGTTTTGTTAGTTTTATATAGTTTTATATAGATTTACATAGTTTTATATAGTTTTATATAGTTTTATATAGTGTTATATAGTTTTGTAGAGTTTAATATAGTTTTATATAGTTTTATATAGTTTTGTTAGTTTTATATAGTTTCATATAGTTTTATATAGTTTTATATAGTTTTATATAGCTTTGTTAGTTTTATATAGTTTTATATAGATTTACATAGTTTTATATAGTTTTATATGTTTTTATACAGTGATATATAGTTTTGTAGAGTTTAATATAGTTTTATATAGTTTTATATAGTTTTGTTAGTTTTATATAGTTTCATATAGTTTTATATAGTTTTATATAGTTTTATATAGCTTTGTTAGTTTTATATAGTTTTATATAGTTTTATATAGTTTTATTAGTTTTATATACTTTTATAGAGTTTTTATATAGTTTTATATAGGTTTAGTGGTTTGTTAGTTTGTATAGTTTTATATAGTTTTATATAATTTTATATAGTTTTGTTAGTTTTGTATAGTTTTGTTAGTTTTATATAGTTTTATATAGTTTTATATAGTTTTATTAGTTTTATATAGTAATATATAGTTTTATAGAGTTTTATAGAGTTTTATATAGTTTTATATAGTTTTATTTAGTTTTATATAGTTTTATATAGTTTTGTTAGTTTTGTTTACGTTTATATAGTTTTATATAATTTTATATAGTTTTATATAGGTTTATATAGTTTTATATAGTTTTATATAGTTTCATATAGTTTTATATAGTTTTATAGAGTTTTATATAGTTTTATATAGTTTTATTTAGGTTTTATTTAGTTTTATATAGTTTTATATAGTCATATAGTTTTATATAGTTTTATATAGTTTTATATAGTTTTATATAGTTTTATATAGTTTTATATAGTTTTATATAGTATTATACTGTTTTATATAGTTTCATAAAGTTCTACATAGTTTTATATAGTTTTATATAGTTTTATATAGTTTTTATATAGTTTTATATAGTTTTATATAGTTTTTATATAGTTTTATATAGTTTTATATAGTTTTATATAGTTCTATGGACTTTTATATAGGTTTATATAGTTTCATATAGTTTTATAAAGTTTCATACAGTTTTATATAGTTTTATATAGTACTATATAGTTTTGTATAGTTTTATATAGTTTTATATAGTTTTGTTAGTTTTATATAGTTCTATATAGTTTTATATAGTTTTATATAGTTTTGTTAGTTTTATATAGTTTCATATAGTTTTATATAGTTTTATATAGTTTTATATAGTTTTATATAGTTTTATATAGTTTTGTTAGTTTTGTATAGGTTCATATAGTTTTATATAGTTTTATATAGCTTTATATAGTTTTATATAGTTTTTGTTAGTTTTATATAGTTTTATATAGTATTATACTGTTTTATATACTTTATAAAGTTCTACATAGTTTTATATAGTTTTATATAGTACTATATAGTTTTGTATAGTTTTATATAGTTTTATATAGTTTTGTTAGTTTTATATAGTTCTATATAGTTTTATATAGTTTTGTTAGTTTTGTATAGTTTTATATAGTTTTATACAGTTTTGTTAGTTTTAAATAGTTTTATATAGTTTTATATAGTTTTATAGAGTTTTGTTAGTTTTGTATAGTTTTATATACTTCTATAGAGTTTTATATAGGTTTATATAGTTTTGTTAGTTTTATATAGTACTATATAGTTTTGTATAGATTTATATAGTTTCATATAGTTTTGTTAGTTTTATATAATTTTATATAGATTTATATAGTTTTATAGAGTTATATATAGTTTTATATAGTTTCATATAGTTTTATATAGTTTTATAGAGTTTTATAGAGTTTTATATAGTTTTATATAGTTTTATTTAGTTTTATATAGTTTTATATAGTCTTATATAGTTTTTATATAGTTTTATATAGTTTTGTATAGTTTTATATAGTTTTTGTATAGTTTGTTAGTTTTATATAGTTCTATATAGTTTTATATAGTTTTGTTAGTCTTGTATAGTTTTATATAGTTTTTATACAGTTTTGTTAGTTTTATATAGTTTTATATAGTTTTATATAGTTTTATATAGTTTTATATAGTTTTGTTAGTTTTATATAGTTTTATAAAGTTTTATATAGTTGTATATAGTTTTATATAGTACTATATAGTTTTGTATAGTTTTATATAGGTTTATATAGTTTTGTTAGTTTTATATAGTTTTATATAGTTTTGTTAGTTTTGTTTAGTTTTATATAGTTTTATATAGTTTTATATAGTTTTATATAGTTTTGTTAGTTTTATATAGTTTCATATAGTTTTATATAGTTTTATATAGTTTTATATAGTGTTATATAGTTTTGTTAGTTTTATATAGTTTTATATAGTATTATACTGTTTTATATAGTTTTATAAAGTTCTACATAGTTTTATATAGTTTTATATAGTACTATATAGTTTTGTATAGTTTTATATAGTTTTATATAGTTTTGTTAGTTTTATATAGTTCTATATAGTTTTATATAGTTTTGTTAGTTTTGTATAGTTTTATATAGTTTTATATAGTTTCATATAGTTTTATATAGTTTTATAGAGATTTATATAGTTTTATATAGTTTTATTTAGTTTTATTTAGTTTTATATAGTTTTATATAGTCTTATATAGTTTTATATAGTTTTATATAGTTTTTATATAGTTTTATATAGTTTTATATAGTTTATATAGTTTTATATAGTATTATGCTGTTTTATATAGTTTTCATAAAGTTCTACATAGTTTTATATAGTTTTATATAGTTTTATATAGTTTTATATAGTTTTATATAGTTTTATATAGTTTTATATAGTTTTATATAGTTTTATATAGTTCTATGGACTTTTATATAGGTTTATATAGTTTCATATAGTTTTATAAAGTTTCATACAGTTTTATATAGTTTTTATATAGTACTATATAGTTTTGTATAGTTTTATATATAGTTTTATATAGTTTTGTTAGTTTTATATAGTTCTATATAGTTTTATATAGTTTTATATAGTTTTGTTAGTTTTATATAGTTTCATATAGTTTTATATAGTTTTATATAGTTTTTATATAGTTTTATATAGTTTTATATAGTTTTGTTAGTTTTGTATAGGTTCATATAGTTTTATATAGTTTTATATAGTTTTATATAGTTTTATATAGTTTTGTTAGTTTTATATAGTTTTATATAGTATTATACTGTTTTATATACTTTTATAAAGTTCTACATAGTTTTATATAGTTTTATATAGTACTATATAGTTTTGTATAGTTTTATATAGTTTTTATATAGTTTTGTTAGTTTTATATAGTTCTATATAGTTTTATATAGTTTTGTTAGTTTTGTATAGTTTTATATAGTTTTATACAGTTTTGTTAGTTTTAAATAGTTTTATATAGTTTTATATAGTTTTATAGAGTTTTGTTAGTTTTGTATAGTTTTATATACTTCTATAGAGTTTTATATAGGTTTATATAGTTTTGTTAGTTTTATATAGTACTATATAGTTTTGTATAGTTTTATATAGTTTCTTATAGTTTTGTTAGTTTTATATATAATTTTATATAGATTTATATAGTTTTATAGAGTTATATATAGTTTTATATAGTTTCATATAGTTTTATATAGTTTTATAGAGTTTTATAGAGTTTTATATAGTTTTATATAGTTTTATTTAGTTTTATATAGTTTTATATAGTCTTATATAGTTTTATATAGTTTTATATAGTTTTGTATAGTTTTATATAGTTTTGTATAGTTTTGTTAGTTTTATATAGTTCTATATAGTTTTATATAGTTTTGTTAGTCTTGTATAGTTTTATATAGTTTTATACAGTTTTGTTAGTTTTATATAGTTTTATATAGTTTTATATAGTTTTATATAGTTTTAAATAGTTTTGTTAGTTTTATATAGTTTTATAAAGTTTTATATAGTTGTATATAGTTTTATATAGTACTATATAGTTTTGTATAGTTTTATATAGGTTTATATAGTTTTGTTAGTTTTATATAGTTTTATATAGTTTTGTTAGTTTTGTTTAGTTTTATATAGTTTTATATAGTTTTATATAGTTTTATATAGTTTTGTTAGTTTTATATAGTTTCATATAGTTTTATATAGTTTTATATAGTTTTATATAGTGTTATATAGTTTTGTTAGTTTTATATAGTTTTATATAGTATTATACTGTTTTATATAGTTTTATAAAGTTCTACATAGTTTTATATAGTTTTATATAGTACTATATAGTTTTGTATAGTTTTATATAGTTTTATATAGTTTTGTTAGTTTTATATAGTTCTATATAGTTTTATATAGTTTTGTTAGTTTTGTATAGTTTTATATAGTTTTATACAGTTTTGTTCGTTTTATATAGTTTTATATAGTTTTATATAGTTTTATATAGTTTTATATAGTGTTATACAGTTTTATATAGTTTTATATAGTTTTATAGAGTTTCGTTAGTTTTGTATAGTTTTATATAGTTCTATAGAGCTTTATATAGGTTTATATAGTTTTGTTAGTTTTATATAGTACTATATAGTTTTGTATAGTTTTATATAGTTTTACATAGTTTTGTTAGTTTTATATAGTTTTATATAGTTTTGTTAGTTTTGTTTAGTTTTATATAGTTTTATATAATTTTATATAGTTTTATATAGTTTTGTTAGTTTTAGATAGTTTCATATAGTTTTATATAGTTTTATATAGTTTTATATAGTTTTATATAGTTTTGTTAGTTTTATATAGTTTTATATAGTTTTGTTAGTTTTGTTTAGTTTTATATAGTTTTATATAATTTTATATAGTTTTATATAGTTTTGTTAGTTTTATATAGTTTCATATAGTTTTATATAGTTTTATATAGTTTTATATAGTTTTATATAGTTTTATATAGTTTTATATAGTTTTATATAGTTTTGTTTGTTTTATATAGTTTTATACTGTTTTATATAGTTTTATAAAGTTCTACATAGTTTTATATAGCTTTATATAGTTTTATATAGTTTTATATAGTATTATATAGTTTTATATAGTTTTATAGAGTTTTATATAGTTTTATATAGTTTTATATAGTTTTATATAGTTTTATATAGTTTTATATAGTTTCATATAGTTTTATATAGTTTTATAGAGTTTTATATAGTTTTATATAGTTTTATTTAGCTTTATTTAGTTTTATATAGTTTTATATAGTCTTATATAGTTTTATATAGTTTTATATAGTTTTATATAGTTTTATATAGTTTTATATAGTTTTATATAGTTTTATATAGTTTTATATAGTTCATAAAGTTTTATACAGTTTCAGACAGTTTTATAAACTTTTATATAGTTTTATATAGCTTTATGTAGTTTTATATAGTTTTATATAGTTTTATATAGTTTTATATAGTTTTATATAGTTTTATATAGTTCTGTGGACTTTTATATAGGTTTATATAGTTTCATATAGTTTTATAAAGCTTCATATAGTTTTATATAGTTTTATATAGTACTATATAGTTTTGTATAGTTTTATATAGTTTTATATAGTTTTGTTAGTTTTATATAGTTCTATATAGTTTTATATAGTTTTGTTAGTTTTATATAGTACTATACAGTTTTGTATAGGTTTATATAGTTTTATATAGTTTTATATAGTGTTATACAGTTTTATATAGTTTTATATAGTTTTATAGAGTTTTGTTAGTTTTGTATAGTTTTATATAGTTCTATAGAGCTTTATATAGGTTTATATAGTTTTGTTAGTTTTATATAGTACTATATAGTTTTGTATAGTTTTATATAGTTTTACATAGTTTTGTTAGTTTTATATAGTTTTATATAGTTTTGTTAGTTTTGTTTAGTTTTATATAGTTTTATATAATTTTATATAGTTTTATATAGTTTTGTTAGTTTTATATAGTTTCATATAGTTTTATATAGTTTTATATAGTTTTATATAGTTTTATATAGTTTTGTTTGTTTTGTATAGTTTTATATAGTTCTATAGAGCTTTATATAGGTTTATATAGTTTTGTTAGTTTTATATAGTACTATATAGTTTTGTATAGTTTTATATAGTTTTACATAGTTTTGTTAGTTTTATATAGTTTTATATAGTTTTGTTAGTTTTGTTTAGTTTTATATAGTTTCATATAATTTTATATAGGTTTATATAGTTTTATATAGTGTTATACAGTTTTATATAGTTTTATATAGTTTTATAGAGTTTTGTTAGTTTTGTATAGTTTTATATAGTTCTATAGAGCTTTATATAGGTTTATATAGTTTTGTTAGTTTTATATAGTACTATATAGTTTTGTATAGTTTTATATAGTTTTACATAGTTTTGTTAGTTTTATATAGTTTTATATAGTTTTGTTAGTTTTGTTTAGTTTTATATAGTTTTATATAATTTTATATAGTTTTATATAGTTTTGTTAGTTTTATATAGTTTCATATAGTTTTATATAGTTTTATATAGTTTTATATAGTTTTATATAGTTTTGTTTGTTTTGTATAGTTTTATATAGTTCTATGGAGCTTTATATAGGTTTATATAGTTTTGTTAGTTTTATATAGTTTTACATAGTTTTGTTAGTTTTATATAGTTTTATATAGTTTTGTTAGTTTTGTTTAGTTTTATATAGTTTTATATAGCTTTATATAGTTTTATATAGTTTTATATAGTATTATATAGTTTTATATAGTTTTATAGAGTTTTATATAGTTTTATATTATTTTATATAGTTTTATATAGTTTTATATAGTTTTATATACTTTCATATAGTTTTATATAGTTTTATAGAGTTTTATATAGTTTTATATAGTTTTATTTAGCTTCATTTAGTTTTATATAGTTTTATATAGTCTTATATAGTTTTATATAGTTTTATATAGGTTTATATAGTTTTATATAGTTTTATATAGTTTTATATAGTTTTATATAGTTTTATATAGTTTTATATAGTGTTATACAGTTTTATATAGTTTTATATAGTTTTATAGAGTTTTGTTAGTTTTGTATAGTTTTATATAGTTCTATAGAGCTTTATATAGGTTTATATAGTTTTGTTAGTTTTATATAGTACTATATAGTTTTGTATAGTTTTATATAGTTTTACATAGTTTTGTTAGTTTTATATAGTTTTATATAGTTTTGTTAGTTTTGTTTAGTTTTATATAGTTTTATATAATTTTATATAGTTTTATATAGTTTTGTTAGTTTTATATAGTTTCATATAGTTTTATATAGTTTTATATAGTTTTATATAGTTTTATATAGTTTTGTTTGTTTTGTATAGTTTTATATAGTTCTATAGAGCTTTATATAGGTTTATATAGTTTTGTTAGTTTTATATAGTACTATATAGTTTTGTATAGTTTTATATAGTTTTACATAGTTTTGTTAGTTTTATATAGTTTTATATAGTTTTGTTAGTTTTGTTTAGTTTTATATAGTTTCATATAATTTTATATAGGTTTATATAGTTTTATATAGTGTTATACAGTTTTATATAGTTTTATATAGTTTTATAGAGTTTTGTTAGTTTTGTATAGTTTTATATAGTTCTATAGAGCTTTATATAGGTTTATATAGTTTTGTTAGTTTTATATAGTACTATATAGTTTTGTATAGTTTTATATAGTTTTACATAGTTTTGTTAGTTTTATATAGTTTTATATAGTTTTGTTAGTTTTGTTTAGTTTTATATAGTTTTATATAATTTTATATAGTTTTATATAGTTTTGTTAGTTTTATATAGTTTCATATAGTTTTATATAGTTTTATATAGTTTTATATAGTTTTATATAGTTTTGTTTGTTTTGTATAGTTTTATATAGTTCTATGGAGCTTTATATAGGTTTATATAGTTTTGTTAGTTTTATATAGTTTTACATAGTTTTGTTAGTTTTATATAGTTTTATATAGTTTTGTTAGTTTTGTTTAGTTTTATATAGTTTTATATAGCTTTATATAGTTTTATATAGTTTTATATAGTATTATATAGTTTTATATAGTTTTATAGAGTTTTATATAGTTTTATATTATTTTATATAGTTTTATATAGTTTTATATAGTTTTATATACTTTCATATAGTTTTATATAGTTTTATAGAGTTTTATATAGTTTTATATAGTTTTATTTAGCTTCATTTAGTTTTATATAGTTTTATATAGTCTTATATAGTTTTATATAGTTTTATATAGGTTTATATAGTTTTATATAGTTTTATATAGTTTTATATAGTTTTATATAGTTTTATATAGTTCATATAGTTTTATACAGTTTCAGACAGTTTTATAAACTTTTATATAGTTTTATATAGCTTTATGTAGTTTTATATAGTTTTATATAGTTTTATATAGTTTTATATAGTTTTATATAGTTTTATATAGTTTTATATAGTTCTGTGGACTTTTATATAGGTTTATATAGTTTCATATAGTCTTATAAAGTTTCATATAGTTTTATATAGTTTTATATAGTACTATATAGTTTTGTATAGTTTTATATAGTTTTATATAGTTTTGTTAGTTTTATATAGCTCTATATAGTTTTATATAGTTTTGTTAGTTTTATATAGTACTATATAGTTTTGTATAGTTTTATATAGTTTTATATAGTTTTATATAGTGTTATACAGTTTTATATAGTTTTATATAGTTTTGTTAGTTTTATATAGTTTTATATACTTTTATAGAGTTTTATATAGTTTTATATAGGTTTATTAGTTTTGTTAGTTTTGTATAGTTTTATATAGTTCTATATAGTTTTATATAGTTTTGTTAGTTTTGTATAGTTTTGTTAGTTTTATATAGTTTTATATAGTTTTATATAGTTTTATTAGTTTTATATAGTAATATATAGTTTTATAGAGTTTTATAGAGTTTTATATAGTTTTATATAGTTTTATTTAGTTTTATATAGTTTTATATAGTTTTGTTAGTTTTGTTTACGTTTATATAGTTTTATATAATTTTATATAGTTTTATATAGGTTTATATAGTTTTATATAGTTTTATATAGTTTCATATAGTTTTATATAGTTTTATATAGTTTTATAGAGTTTTATATAGTTTTATATAGTTTTATTTAGTTTTATTTAGTTTTATATAGTTTTATATAGTCTTATATAGTTTTATATAGTTTTATATAGTTTTATATAGTTTTATATAGTTTTATATAGTTTTATATAGTTTTATATAGTATTATACTGTTTTATATAGTTTCATAAAGTTCTACATAGTTTTATATAGTTTTATATAGTTTTATATAGTTTTATATAGTTTTATATAGTTTTATATAGTTTTATATAGTTTTATATAGTTTTATATAGTTTTATATAGTTCTATGGACTTTTATATAGGTTTATATAGTTTCATATAGTTTTATAAAGTTTCATACAGTTTTATATAGTTTTATATAGTACTATATAGTTTTGTATAGTTTTATATAGTTTTATATAGTTTTGTTAGTTTTATATAGTTCTATATAGTTTTATATAGTTTTATATAGTTTTGTTAGTTTTATATAGTTTCATATAGTTTTATATAGTTTTATATAGTTTTATATAGTTTTATATAGTTTTATATAGTTTTGTTAGTTTTGTATAGGTTCATATAGTTTTATATAGTTTTATATAGCTTTATATAGTTTTATATAGTTTTGTTAGTTTTATATAGTTTTATATAGTATTATACTGTTTTATATACTTTTATAAAGTTCTACATAGTTTTATATAGTTTTATATAGTACTATATAGTTTTGTATAGTTTTATATAGTTTTATATAGTTTTGTTAGTTTTATATAGTTCTATATAGTTTTATATAGTTTTGTTAGTTTTGTATAGTTTTATATAGTTTTATACAGTTTTGTTAGTTTTAAATAGTTTTATATAGTTTTATATAGTTTTATAGAGTTTTGTTAGTTTTGTATAGTTTTATATACTTCTATAGAGTTTTATATAGGTTTATATAGTTTTGTTAGTTTTATATAGTACTATATAGTTTTGTATAGATTTATATAGTTTCATATAGTTTTGTTAGTTTTATATAATTTTATATAGATTTATATAGTTTTATAGAGTTATATATAGTTTTATATAGTTTCATATAGTTTTATATAGTTTTATAGAGTTTTATAGAGTTTTATATAGTTTTATATAGTTTTATTTAGTTTTATATAGTTTTATATAGTCTTATATAGTTTTATATAGTTTTATATAGTTTTGTATAGTTTTATATAGTTTTGTATAGTTTTGTTAGTTTTATATAGTTCTATATAGTTTTATATAGTTTTGTTAGTCTTGTATAGTTTTATATAGTTTTATACAGTTTTGTTAGTTTTATATAGTTTTATATAGTTTTATATAGTTTTATATAGTTTTATATAGTTTTGTTAGTTTTATATAGTTTTATAAAGTTTTATATAGTTGTATATAGTTTTATATAGTACTATATAGTTTTGTATAGTTTTATATAGGTTTATATAGTTTTGTTAGTTTTATATAGTTTTATATAGTTTTGTTAGTTTTGTTTAGTTTTATATAGTTTTATATAGTTTTATATAGTTTTATATAGTTTTGTTAGTTTTATATAGTTTCATATAGTTTTATATAGTTTTATATAGTTTTATATAGTGTTATATAGTTTTGTTAGTTTTATATAGTTTTATATAGTATTATACTGTTTTATATAGTTTTATAAAGTTCTACATAGTTTTATATAGTTTTATATAGTACTATATAGTTTTGTATAGTTTTATATAGTTTTATATAGTTTTGTTAGTTTTATATAGTTCTATATAGTTTTATATAGTTTTGTTAGTTTTGTATAGTTTTATATAGTTTTATATAGTTTCATATAGTTTTATATAGTTTTATAGAGATTTATATAGTTTTATATAGTTTTATTTAGTTTTATTTAGTTTTATATAGTTTTATATAGTCTTATATAGTTTTATATAGTTTTATATAGTTTTATATAGTTTTATATAGTTTTATATAGTTTTATATAGTTTTATATAGTATTATGCTGTTTTATATAGTTTCATAAAGTTCTACATAGTTTTATATAGTTTTATATAGTTTTATATAGTTTTATATAGTTTTATATAGTTTTATATAGTTTTATATAGTTTTATATAGTTTTATATAGTTCTATGGACTTTTATATAGGTTTATATAGTTTCATATAGTTTTATAAAGTTTCATACAGTTTTATATAGTTTTATATAGTACTATATAGTTTTGTATAGTTTTATATAGTTTTATATAGTTTTGTTAGTTTTATATAGTTCTATATAGTTTTATATAGTTTTATATAGTTTTGTTAGTTTTATATAGTTTCATATAGTTTTATATAGTTTTATATAGTTTTATATAGTTTTATATAGTTTTATATAGTTTTGTTAGTTTTGTATAGGTTCATATAGTTTTATATAGTTTTATATAGTTTTATATAGTTTTATATAGTTTTGTTAGTTTTATATAGTTTTATATAGTATTATACTGTTTTATATACTTTTATAAAGTTCTACATAGTTTTATATAGTTTTATATAGTACTATATAGTTTTGTATAGTTTTATATAGTTTTATATAGTTTTGTTAGTTTTATATAGTTCTATATAGTTTTATATAGTTTTGTTAGTTTTGTATAGTTTTATATAGTTTTATACAGTTTTGTTAGTTTTAAATAGTTTTATATAGTTTTATATAGTTTTATAGAGTTTTGTTAGTTTTGTATAGTTTTATATACTTCTATAGAGTTTTATATAGGTTTATATAGTTTTGTTAGTTTTATATAGTACTATATAGTTTTGTATAGTTTTATATAGTTTCTTATAGTTTTGTTAGTTTTATATAATTTTATATAGATTTATATAGTTTTATAGAGTTATATATAGTTTTATATAGTTTCATATAGTTTTATATAGTTTTATAGAGTTTTATAGAGTTTTATATAGTTTTATATAGTTTTATTTAGTTTTATATAGTTTTATATAGTCTTATATAGTTTTATATAGTTTTATATAGTTTTGTATAGTTTTATATAGTTTTGTATAGTTTTGTTAGTTTTATATAGTTCTATATAGTTTTATATAGTTTTGTTAGTCTTGTATAGTTTTATATAGTTTTATACAGTTTTGTTAGTTTTATATAGTTTTATATAGTTTTATATAGTTTTATATAGTTTTAAATAGTTTTGTTAGTTTTATATAGTTTTATAAAGTTTTATATAGTTGTATATAGTTTTATATAGTACTATATAGTTTTGTATAGTTTTATATAGGTTTATATAGTTTTGTTAGTTTTATATAGTTTTATATAGTTTTGTTAGTTTTGTTTAGTTTTATATAGTTTTATATAGTTTTATATAGTTTTATATAGTTTTGTTAGTTTTATATAGTTTCATATAGTTTTATATAGTTTTATATAGTTTTATATAGTGTTATATAGTTTTGTTAGTTTTATATAGTTTTATATAGTATTATACTGTTTTATATAGTTTTATAAAGTTCTACATAGTTTTATATAGTTTTATATAGTACTATATAGTTTTGTATAGTTTTATATAGTTTTATATAGTTTTGTTAGTTTTATAGTTCTATATAGTTTTATATAGTTTTGTTAGTTTTGTATAGTTTTATATAGTTTTATACAGTTTTGTTCGTTTTATATAGTTTTATATAGTTTTATATAGTTTTATATAGTTTTATATAGTGTTATACAGTTTTATATAGTTTTATATAGTTTTATAGAGTTTCGTTAGTTTTGTATAGTTTTATATAGTTCTATAGAGCTTTATATAGGTTTATATAGTTTTGTTAGTTTTATATAGTACTATATAGTTTTGTATAGTTTTATATAGTTTTACATAGTTTTGTTAGTTTTATATAGTTTTATATAGTTTTGTTAGTTTTGTTTAGTTTTATATAGTTTTATATAATTTTATATAGTTTTATATAGTTTTGTTAGTTTTAGATAGTTTCATATAGTTTTATATAGTTTTATATAGTTTTATATAGTTTTATATAGTTTTGTTAGTTTTATATAGTTTTATATAGTTTTGTTAGTTTTGTTTAGTTTTATATAGTTTTATATAATTTTATATAGTTTTATATAGTTTTGTTAGTTTTATATAGTTTCATATAGTTTTATATAGTTTTATATAGTTTTATATAGTTTTATATAGTTTTATATAGTTTTATATAGTTTTATATAGTTTTGTTTGTTTTATATAGTTTTATACTGTTTTATATAGTTTTATAAAGTTCTACATAGTTTTATATAGCTTTATATAGTTTTATATAGTTTTATATAGTATTATATAGTTTTATATAGTTTTATAGAGTTTTATATAGTTTTATATAGTTTTATATAGTTTTATATAGTTTTATATAGTTTTATATAGTTTCATATAGTTTTATATAGTTTTATAGAGTTTTATATAGTTTTATATAGTTTTATTTAGCTTTATTTAGTTTTATATAGTTTTATATAGTCTTATATAGTTTTATATAGTTTTATATAGTTTTATATAGTTTTATATAGTTTTATATAGTTTTATATAGTTTTATATAGTTTTATATAGTTCATAAAGTTTTATACAGTTTCAGACAGTTTTATAAACTTTTATATAGTTTTATATAGCTTTATGTAGTTTTATATAGTTTTATATAGTTTTATATAGTTTTATATAGTTTTATATAGTTTTATATAGTTCTGTGGACTTTTATATAGGTTTATATAGTTTCATATAGTTTTATAAAGCTTCATATAGTTTTATATAGTTTTATATAGTACTATATAGTTTTGTATAGTTTTATATAGTTTTATATAGTTTTGTTAGTTTTATATAGTTCTATATAGTTTTATATAGTTTTGTTAGTTTTATATAGTACTATACAGTTTTGTATAGGTTTATATAGTT
Organism: Nomia melanderi; assembly: GCF_051020985.1. NCBI lineage: Eukaryota > Metazoa > Arthropoda > Insecta > Hymenoptera > Halictidae > Nomia > Nomia melanderi. The sequence continues at coordinate 7,258 of NW_027475578.1, read as the reverse complement.
TTATATAGTTTTATATAGTGTTATACAGTTTTATATAGTTTTATATAGTTTTATAGAGTTTTGTTAGTTTTGTATAGTTTTATATAGTTCTATAGAGCTTTATATAGGTTTATATAGTTTTGTTAGTTTTATATAGTACTATATAGTTTTGTATAGTTTTATATAGTTTTACGTAGTTTTGTTAGTTTTATATAGTTTTATATAGTTTTGTTAGTTTTGTTTAGTTTTATATAGTTTTATATAATTTTATATAGTTTTATATAGTTTTGTTAGTTTTATATAGTTTCATATAGTTTTATATAGTTTTATATAGTTTTATATAGTTTTATATAGTTTTGTTTGTTTTGTATAGTTTTATATAGTTCTATAGAGCTTTATATAGGTTTATATAGTTTTGTTAGTTTTATATAGTACTATATAGTTTTGTATAGTTTTATATAGTTTTACATAGTTTTGTTAGTTTTATATAGTTTTATATAGTTTTGTTAGTTTTGTTTAGTTTTATATAGTTTCATATAATTTTATATAGGTTTATATAGTTTTATATAGTGTTATACAGTTTTATATAGTTTTATATAGTTTTATAGAGTTTTGTTAGTTTTGTATAGTTTTATATAGTTCTATAGAGCTTTATATAGGTTTATATAGTTTTGTTAGTTTTATATAGTACTATATAGTTTTGTATAGTTTTATATAGTTTTACATAGTTTTGTTAGTTTTATATAGTTTTATATAGTTTTGTTAGTTTTGTTTAGTTTTATATAGTTTTATATAATTTTATATAGTTTTATATAGTTTTGTTAGTTTTATATAGTTTCATATAGTTTTATATAGTTTTATATAGTTTTATATAGTTTTATATAGTTTTGTTTGTTTTGTATAGTTTTATATAGTTCTATGGAGCTTTATATAGGTTTATATAGTTTTGTTAGTTTTATATAGTTTTACATAGTTTTGTTAGTTTTATATAGTTTTATATAGTTTTGTTAGTTTTGTTTAGTTTTATATAGTTTTATATAGCTTTATATAGTTTTATATAGTTTTATATAGTATTATATAGTTTTATATAGTTTTATAGAGTTTTATATAGTTTTATATTATTTTATATAGTTTTATATAGTTTTATATAGTTTTATATACTTTCATATAGTTTTATATAGTTTTATAGAGTTTTATATAGTTTTATATAGTTTTATTTAGCTTCATTTAGTTTTATATAGTTTTATATAGTCTTATATAGTTTTATATAGTTTTATATAGGTTTATATAGTTTTATATAGTTTTATATAGTTTTATATAGTTTTATATAGTTTTATATAGTTCATATAGTTTTATACAGTTTCAGACAGTTTTATAAACTTTTATATAGTTTTATATAGCTTTATGTAGTTTTATATAGTTTTATATAGTTTTATATAGTTTTATATAGTTTTATATAGTTTTATATAGTTTTATATAGTTCTGTGGACTTTTATATAGGTTTATATAGTTTCATATAGTCTTATAAAGTTTCATATAGTTTTATATAGTTTTATATAGTACTATATAGTTTTGTATAGTTTTATATAGTTTTATATAGTTTTGTTAGTTTTATATAGCTCTATATAGTTTTATATAGTTTTGTTAGTTTTATATAGTACTATATAGTTTTGTATAGTTTTATATAGTTTTATATAGTTTTATATAGTGTTATACAGTTTTATATAGTTTTATATAGTTTTGTTAGTTTTATATAGTTTTATATAGTTGTATATAGTTTTATATAGTTTTATATAGTTTTATATAGTTTCATATAGTTTTATATAGTTTTATAGAGTTTTATATAGTTTTATATAGTTTTATTTAGCTTTATTTAGTTTTATATAGTTTTATATAGTCTTATATAGTTTTATATAGTTTTATATAGTTTTATATAGTTTTATATAGTTTTATATAGTTTTATATAGTTTTATATAGTTTTATATAGTTCATAAAGTTTTATACAGTTTCAGACAGTTTTATAAACTTTTATATAGTTTTATATAGCTTTATGTAGTTTTATATAGTTTTATATAGTTTTATATAGTTTTATATAGTTTTATATAGTTTTATATAGTTCTGTGGACTTTTATATAGGTTTATATAGTTTCATATAGTTTTATAAAGCTTCATATAGTTTTATATAGTTTTATATAGTACTATATAGTTTTGTATAGTTTTATATAGTTTTATATAGTTTTGTTAGTTTTATATAGTTCTATATAGTTTTATATAGTTTTGTTAGTTTTATATAGTACTATACAGTTTTGTATAGGTTTATATAGTTTTATATAGTTTTATATAGTGTTATACAGTTTTATATAGTTTTATATAGTTTTATAGAGTTTTGTTAGTTTTGTATAGTTTTATATAGTTCTATAGAGCTTTATATAGGTTTATATAGTTTTGTTAGTTTTATATAGTACTATATAGTTTTGTATAGTTTTATATAGTTTTACATAGTTTTGTTAGTTTTATATAGTTTTATATAGTTTTGTTAGTTTTGTTTAGTTTTATATAGTTTTATATAATTTTATATAGTTTTATATAGTTTTGTTAGTTTTATATAGTTTCATATAGTTTTATATAGTTTTATATAGTTTTATATAGTTTTATATAGTTTTGTTTGTTTTGTATAGTTTTATATAGTTCTATAGAGCTTTATATAGGTTTATATAGTTTTGTTAGTTTTATATAGTACTATATAGTTTTGTATAGTTTTATATAGTTTTACATAGTTTTGTTAGTTTTATATAGTTTTATATAGTTTTGTTAGTTTTGTTTAGTTTTATATAGTTTTATATAATTTTATATAGGTTTATATAGTTTTATATAGTCTTATATAGTTTTATATAGTTTTATATAGTTTTATATAGTTTTATATAGTTTTATATAGTTTTATATAGTTTTATATAGTTTTATATAGTTCATATAGTTTTATACAGTTTCAGACAGTTTTATAAACTTTTATATAGTTTTATATAGCTTTATGTAGTTTTATATAGTTTTATATAGTTTTATATAGTTTTATATAGTTTTATATAGTTCTGTGGACTTTTATATAGGTTTATATAGTTTCATATAGTTTTATAAAGCTTCATATAGTTTTATATAGTTTTATATAGTACTATATAGTTTTGTATAGTTTTATATAGTTTTATATAGTTTTGTTAGTTTTATATAGTTCTATATAGTTTTATATAGTTTTGTTAGTTTTATATAGTACTATACAGTTTTGTATAGGTTTATATAGTTTTATATAGTTTTATATAGTGTTATACAGTTTTATATAGTTTTATATAGTTTTATAGAGTTTTGTTAGTTTTGTATAGTTTTATATAGTTCTATAGAGCTTTATATAGGTTTATATAGTTTTGTTAGTTTTATATAGTACTATATAGTTTTGTATAGTTTTATATAGTTTTACATAGTTTTGTTAGTTTTATATAGTTTTATATAGTTTTGTTAGTTTTGTTTAGTTTTATATAGTTTTATATAATTTTATATAGTTTTATATAGTTTTGTTAGTTTTATATAGTACTATATAGTTTTGTATAGTTTTATATAGTTTCATATAGTTTTGTTAGTTTTATATAATTTTATATAGATTTATATAGTTTTATAGAGTTATATATAGTTATATATAGTTTCATATAGTTTTATATAGTTTTATAGAGTTTTATAGAGTTTTATATAGTTTTATATAGTTTTATTTAGTTTTATATAGTTTTATATAGTCTTATATAGTTTTATATAGTTTTATATAGTTTTGTATAGTTTTATATAGTTTTGTATAGTTTTGTTAGTTTTATATAGTTCTATATAGTTTTATATAGTTTTGTTAGTCTTGTATAGTTTTATATAGTTTTATACAGTTTTGTTAGTTTTATATAGTTTTATATAGTTTTATATAGTTTTATATAGTTTTAAATAGTTTTGTTAGTTTTATATAGTTTTATAAAGTTTTATATAGTTGTATATAGTTTTATATAGTACTATATAGTTTTGTATAGTTTTATATAGGTTTATATAGTTTTGTTAGTTTTATATAGTTTTATATAGTTTTGTTAGTTTTGTTTAGTTTTATATAGTTTTATATAGTTTTATATAGTTTTATATAGTTTTGTTAGTTTTATATAGTTTCATATAGTTTTATATAGTTTTATATAGTTTTATATAGTGTTATATAGTTTTGTTAGTTTCATATAGTTTTATATAGTATTATACTGTTTTATATAGTATTATAAAGTTCTACATAGTTTTATATAGTTTTATATAGTACTATATAGTTTTGTATAGTTTTATATAGTTTTATATAGTTTTGTTAGTTTTATATAGTTCTATATAGTTTTATATAGTTTTGTTAGTTTTGTATAGTTTTATATAGTTTTATACAGTTTTGTTAGTTTTATATAGTTTTATATAGTTTTATATAGTTTTATATAGTTTTATATAGTGTTATACAGTTTTATATAGTTTTATATAGTTTTATAGAGTTTCGTTAGTTTTGTATAGTTTTATATAGTTCTATAGAGCTTTATATAGGTTTATATAGTTTTGTTAGTTTTATATAGTACTATATAGTTTTGTATAGTTTTATATAGTTTTACATAGTTTTGTTAGTTTTATATAGTTTTATATAGTTTTGTTAGTTTTGTTTAGTTTTATATAGTTTTATATAATTTTATACAGTTTTATATAGTTTTGTTAGTTTTAGATAGTTTCATATAGTTTTATATAGTTTTATATAGTTTTATATAGTTTTATATAGTTTTGTTAGTTTTATATAGTTTTATATAGTTTTGTTAGTTTTGTTTAGTTTTATATAGTTTTATATAGTTTTATATAGTTTCATATAGTTTTATATAGTTTTATAGAGTTTTATATAGTTTTATATAGTTTTATTTAGCTTTATTTAGTTTTATATAGTTTTATATAGTCTTATATAGTTTTATATAGTTTTATATAGTTTTATATAGTTTTATATAGTTTTATATAGTTTTATATAGTTTTATATAGTTTTATATAGTTCATAAAGTTTTATACAGTTTCAGACAGTTTTATAAACTTTTATATAGTTTTATATAGCTTTATGTAGTTTTATATAGTTTTATATAGTTTTATATAGTTTTATATAGTTTTATATAGTTTTATATAGTTCTGTGGACTTTTATATAGGTTTATATAGTTTCATATAGTTTTATAAAGCTTCATATAGTTTTATATAGTTTTATATAGTACTATATAGTTTTGTATAGTTTTATATAGTTTTATATAGTTTTGTTAGTTTTATATAGTTCTATATAGTTTTATATAGTTTTGTTAGTTTTATATAGTACTATACAGTTTTGTATAGGTTTATATAGTTTTATATAGTTTTATATAGTGTTATACAGTTTTATATAGTTTTATATAGTTTTATAGAGTTTTGTTAGTTTTGTATAGTTTTATATAGTTCTATAGAGCTTTATATAGGTTTATATAGTTTTGTTAGTTTTATATAGTACTATATAGTTTTGTATAGTTTTATATAGTTTTACATAGTTTTGTTAGTTTTATATAGTTTTATATAGTTTTGTTAGTTTTGTTTAGTTTTATATAGTTTTATATAATTTTATATAGTTTTATATAGTTTTGTTAGTTTTATATAGTTTCATATAGTTTTATATAGTTTTATATAGTTTTATATAGTTTTATATAGTTTTGTTTGTTTTGTATAGTTTTATATAGTTCTATAGAGCTTTATATAGGTTTATATAGTTTTGTTAGTTTTATATAGTACTATATAGTTTTGTATAGTTTTATATAGTTTTACATAGTTTTGTTAGTTTTATATAGTTTTATATAGTTTTGTTAGTTTTGTTTAGTTTTATATAGTTTTATATAATTTTATATAGGTTTATATAGTTTTATATAGTCTTATATAGTTTTATATAGTTTTATATAGTTTTATATAGTTTTATATAGTTTTATATAGTTTTATATAGTTTTATATAGTTTTATATAGTTTTATATAGTTCATATAGTTTTATACAGTTTCAGACAGTTTTATAAACTTTTATATAGTTTTATATAGCTTTATGTAGTTTTATATAGTTTTATATAGTTTTATATAGTTTTATATAGTTTTATATAGTTCTGTGGACTTTTATATAGGTTTATATAGTTTCATATAGTTTTATAAAGCTTCATATAGTTTTATATAGTTTTATATAGTACTATATAGTTTTGTATAGTTTTATATAGTTTTATATAGTTTTGTTAGTTTTATATAGTTCTATATAGTTTTATATAGTTTTGTTAGTTTTATATAGTACTATACAGTTTTGTATAGGTTTATATAGTTTTATATAGTTTTATATAGTGTTATACAGTTTTATATAGTTTTATATAGTTTTATAGAGTTTTGTTAGTTTTGTATAGTTTTATATAGTTCTATAGAGCTTTATATAGGTTTATATAGTTTTGTTAGTTTTATATAGTACTATATAGTTTTGTATAGTTTTATATAGTTTTACATAGTTTTGTTAGTTTTATATAGTTTTATATAGTTTTATATAGTTTTGTTAGTTTTGTTTAGTTTTATATAGTTTTATATAATTTTATATAGTTTTATATAGTTTTGTTAGTTTTATATAGTTTCATATAGTTTTATATAGTTTTATATAGTTTTATATAGTTTTATATAGTTTTGTTTGTTTTGTATAGTTTTATATAGTTCTATAGAGCTTTATATAGGTTTATATAGTTTTGTTAGTTTTATATAGTACTATATAGTTTTGTATAGTTTTATATAGTTTTACATAGTTTTGTTAGTTTTATATAGTTTTATATAGTTTTGTTAGTTTTGTTTAGTTTTATATAGTTTTATATAATTTTATATAGTTTTATATAGTTTTGTTAGTTTTATATAGTACTATATAGTTTTGTATAGTTTTATATAGTTTCATATAGTTTTGTTAGTTTTATATAATTTTATATAGATTTATATAGTTTTATAGAGTTATATATAGTTTTATATAGTTTCATATAGTTTTATATAGTTTTATAGAGTTTTATAGAGTTTTATATAGTTTTATATAGTTTTATTTAGTTTTATATAGTTTTATATAGTCTTATATAGTTTTATATAGTTTTATATAGTTTTGTATAGTTTTATATAGTTTTGTATAGTTTTGTTAGTTTTATATAGTTCTATATAGTTTTATATAGTTTTGTTAGTCTTGTATAGTTTTATATA
>NW_027475577.1:0-39524 GCF_051020985.1 Nomia melanderi | reverse complement strand
TATGAAACTATATAAAACTATGTGAAACTATATAAAACTATATTAAACTATATAAAACTATATAATACTATATAAAACTAATAAAACTATATAAAGTATATAAAACTATATAAAACTATATAAAACTAATAAAACTATATAAAACTATATAAAACTATATAAAACTATATAAAACTATATAAAACTATATAAAACTATATAATACTATATAAACCAATATGAAACTATATAAAACTAATAAAACTATATAAAACTATATAAAACTATATAAAACTGTATAAAACTATATAAAACTATATAAAACTATATGAAACTATATAAAACTATATAAAAATATATAAAACTATATAAACTATTTAAAACTAATAAAACAATATAAAACTATATAAAACTAATAAAACTATATAAAACTATATAAAACTATATAAAACTATATAAAACTATATAAAACTATATAATACTATATAAACCAATATGAAACTATTTAAAACTAATAAAACTATATAAAACTATATAAAACTATATAAAACTGTATAAAACTATATAAAACTATTAAAACTATATGGAACTATATTTAACTATTTAAAACTGTATTAAAACTATATAAAACTATATAAATCTATATAAAGCTATATAAAACTATATAATACTATATAATACTATATAAAACTATATAAAAGTATATAAAGCTATATAAAACTATATAAAACTTTATAAAACTATATAAAACTAATAAAACTATATAAAGCTATATAAAACTATATAATACTATATAAAACTATATAAAACTATATAAAACTATATGAAACTATATAAAACTATGTGAAACTATATAAAACTATATTAAACTATATAAAACTATATAATACTATATAAAACTGTATGAAACTATATAAAACTATATAAAACTATATAAAACTATATGAAACTATATAAAACTATATAAAAATATATAAAACTCTATGAAACTATTTAAAACTAATAAAACAATATAAAACTATATAAAACTATATAAAACTATATAAAACTATATAAAACTATATAAAACTATATAAAACTAATAAACCTATATAAAACTATATAAAACTTTATGAAACTATATAAAACTATGTTAAACTGTTTAAAACTAATAAAACTATATAAAAGTATACAAAATGATAAAGAACTATATAAAACTATTTAAAACTATATAAAATTATATAAAACTATATAAAACTATACAAAATTATAAAGAACTATATAAAACTATAAAAAACTGTATAAAAATATATAAAACTAATAAAACTATATAAAACTATATAAAACTATATAAAACTATATGAAACTATATAAAACTAATAAAACTATATAAAAACTATATGAAACTATATAAAACTATATAAAACTAATAAAACTATATAAAACTATATAATACTATATAAAACAATATGAGACTATATAAAACTAATAAAACCATATAAAACTATATAAAACTATATAAAACTATATAAAACTATAGAAAACTATATAAAACTATATAAAACTATATAAAGCTATATAAAACTATATAATACTATATAATACTATATAAAACTATATAAAAGTATATAAAACTATATAAAACTATATAAAACTATATAAAACTATATAAAACTAATAAAACTATATAAAGCTATATAAAACTATATAATACGATATAAAACTATATAAAACTATATTAAACTATATAAACTATATAAAACTATATAAAACTATATAAAACTATATAAAACTATATAAAACTATATAAAACTATATAATACTATATAAACCCATATGAAACTATATAAAACTAATAAAACTATATAAAACTGTATAAAACTATATAAAACTAATAAAACTATATAAAACTATATAGAACTATATTAAACTATTTAAAACTGTATTAAAACTCTATAAAACTATATAAAACTATATAATACTATATAAAACAATATGAAACTATATAAAACTATATGAAACTATATAAAACTATATAAAACAAATAAACCTATTTAAAACTATATAAAACTATGTGAAACTATATAAAACTATATTAAACTATATAAAACTATATAATACTATATAAAACTAATAAAACTATATAAAAGTATATAAAACTATATAAAACTATATAAAACTAATAAAACTATATAAAACTATATAAAACTATATAAAATTATATAAAACTATATAAAACTAATAAAACTAATAAAACTATATAAAACTATATAAAACTAATAAAACTATATAAAACTATATAAAACTAATAAATCTATATAAAGCTATATAAAACTATATAATACTATATAATACTATATAAAACTATATAAAACTATATAAAACTATATAAAACTATATAAAACTATATAAAACTATATAAAACTAATAAAACTATATAAAGCTATATAAAACTAAATAATACTATATAAAACTATATAAAACTATATTAAACTATATAAAACTATATAAAACTAATAAAACTATATAAAACTATATAAAACTATATAATACTATATAATACTATATAAAACTATATAAAACTATATAAAACTATATTAAACTATATAAAACTATATAACACTAATAAAACTATATAAAACTATATAAAACTAATAAAACTATATAATACTATATAATACTATATAAAACTATATAAAACTATATAAAACTAATAAAACTATATAAAACTATATAGAAGTATATTAAACTATTTAAAACTGTATTAAAACTATATAAAACTATATAAAACTATATAAAACTATATAAAACTATATAAAACTATATAAAACTATATAAAACTATATAAGACTATATAAAACTATATTAAACTATATAAAATTATATAAAACTATATAAAACTATATGAAACTATATAAAACTATATAAAACTATATAAAACTATATGAAACTATATAACACTAATAAAACTATATAAAACTATATGAAACTATTTAAAACTAATAAAACAATATAAAACTATATAAAACTATATAAAACTATATAATAGTATATAAAACTATATAAAACTAATAAACCTACATAATACTATATAAAACTATATGAAACTATATAAAACTATGTGAAACTATATAAAACTATATTAAACTATATAAAACTATATAATACTATATAAAACTAATAAAACTATATAAAAGTATATAAAACTATATAAAACTATATAAAACTAATAAAACTATATAAAACTATATAAAACTATATAAAACTATATAAAACTATATAAAACTATATAAAACTATATAATACTATATAAACCAATATGAAACTATATAAAACTAATAAAACTATATAAAACTATATAAAACTATATAAAACTGTATAAAACTATATAAAACTATATAAAACTATATGAAACTATATAAAACTATATAAAAATATATAAAACTATATAAACTATTTAAAACTAATAAAACAATATAAAACTATATAAAACTATATAAAACTATATAAAAGTATATAAAACTATATAAAACTAATAAACCTACATAAAACTATATAAAACTATATGAAACTATATAAAACTATGTGAAACTATATAAAACTATATTAAACTATATAAAACTATATAATACTATATAAAACTAATAAAACTATATAAAAGTATATAAAACTATATAAAACTATATAAAACTAATAAAACTATATAAAACTATATAAAACTATATGAAACTATATAAAACTATGTGAAACTATATAAAACTATATTAAACTATATAAAACTATATAATACTATATAAAACTAATAAAACTATATAAAAGTATATAAAACTATATAAAACTATATAAAACTATATAAAACTAATAAAACTATATAAAACTATATAAAACTATATAAAACTATATAAAAATATATAAAACTATATGAAACTATTTAAAACTAATAAAACAATATAAAACTATATAAAACTATATAAAACTATATAAAACTATAGAAAACTATATAAAACTATATAAAACTATATAAAGCTATATAAAACTATATAATACTATATAATACTATATAAAACTATATAAAAGTATATAAAACTATATAAAACTATATAAAACTATATAAAACTATATAAAACTAATAAAACTATATAAAGCTATATAAAACTATATAATACGATATAAAACTATATAAAACTATATTAAACTATATAAACAATATAAAACTATATAAAACTATATAAAACTATATAAAACTATATAAAACTATATAAAACTATATAAAACTATATAATACTATATAAACCCATATGAAACTATATAAAACTAATAAAACTATATAAAACTGTATAAAACTATATAAAACTAATAAAACTATATAAAACTATATAGAACTATATTAAACTATTTAAAACTGTATTAAAACTATATAAAACTATATAAAACAATATAAAACTATATAAAACTATATAAAACTATATAAAACTATATAAAACTATATAAAACAAATAAACCTATTTAAAACTATATAAAACTATATGAAACTATATAAAACTATGTGAAACTATATAAAACTATATTAAACTATATAAAACTATATAATACTATATAAAACTAATAAAACTATATAAAAGTATATAAAACTATATAAAACTATATAAAACTAATAAAACTATATAAAACTATATAAAACTATATAAAATTATATAAAACTATATAAAACTAATAAAACTATATAAAACTCTGTAAAACTATATAAAACTATATAATACTATATAAAACAATATGAAACTATATAAAACTATATGAAACTATATAAAACTAATAAAACTATATAAAACTTTATAAAACTATATAAAACTAATAAAACTATATAAAGCTATATAAAACTATATAATACTATATAAAACTATATAAAACTATATAAAACTATATGAAACTATATAAAACTATGTGAAACTATATAAAACTATATTAAACTATATAAAACTATATAATACTATATAAAACTGTATGAAACTATATAAAACTATATAAAACTATATAAAACTATATGAAACTATATAAAACTATATAAAAATATATAAAACTCTATGAAACTATTTAAAACTAATAAAACAATATAAAACTATATAAAACTATATAAAACTATATAAAACTATATAAAACTATATAAAACTATATAAAACTAATAAACCTATATAAAACTATATAAAACTTTATGAAACTATATAAAACTATGTTAAACTGTTTAAAACTAATAAAACTATATAAAAGTATACAAAATGATAAAGAACTATATAAAACTATTTAAAACTATATAAAATTATATAAAACTATATAAAACTATACAAAATTATAAAGAACTATATAAAACTATATAAAACTGTATAAAAATATATAAAACTAATAAAACTATATAAAACTATATAAAACTATATAAAACTATATGAAACTATATAAAACTAATAAAACTATATAAAACTATATGAAACTATATAAAACTATATAAAACTAATAAAACTATATAAAACTATATAATACTATATAAAACAATATGAGACTATATAAAACTAATAAAACCATATAAAACTATATAAAACTATATAAAACTATATAAAACTATAGAAAACTATATAAAACTATATAAAACTATATAAAGCTATATAAAACTATATAATACTATATAATACTATATAAAACTATATAAAAGTATATAAAACTATATAAAACTATATAAAACTATATAAAACTATATAAAACTAATAAAACTATATAAAGCTATATAAAACTATATAATACGATATAAAACTATATAAAACTATATTAAACTATATAAACAATATAAAACTATATAAAACTATATAAAACTATATAAAACTATATAAAACTATATAAAACTATATAAAACTATATAATACTATATAAACCCATATGAAACTATATAAAACTAATAAAACTATATAAAACTGTATAAAACTATATAAAACTAATAAAACTATATAAAACTATATAGAACTATATTAAACTATTTAAAACTGTATTAAAACTATATAAAACTATATAAAACAATATAAAACTATATAAAACTATATAAAACTATATAAAACTATATAAAACTATATAAAACTATATAAAACAAATAAACCTATTTAAAACTATATAAAACTATATGAAACTATATAAAACTATGTGAAACTATATAAAACTATATTAAACTATATAAAACTATATAATACTATATAAAACTAATAAAACTATATAAAAGTATATAAAACTATATAAAACTATATAAAACTAATAAAACTATATAAAACTATATAAAACTATATAAAATTATATAAAACTATATAAAACTAATAAAACTATATAAAACTCTATAAAACTATATAAAACTATATAATACTATATAAAACAATATGAAACCATATAAAACTATATGAAACTATATAAAACTAATAAAACTATATAAAACTATATGAAACTATATAAAACTATATAAAACTAATAAAACTATATAAAACTATATAAAACTATATAAAACTATATAAAACTAATAAAACTATATAAAACTATATAAAACTATATAAAACTATATAAAAATATATAAAACTATATGAAACTATATAATACTATACAATACTATATAAAACTATATAAAACTATATAAAACTATATAAAACTATATAAAACTATATAAAACTATATAAACCTATATAAAACAAATAAAACTATATAAAGCTATATAAAACTATATAAAACTATATAAAACTATATAAAACTATATAAAACTATATAACACTAATAAAACTATATAAAACTATATAAAACTATGTGAAACTATATAAAACTATATTAAACTATATAAAACTATATAATACTATATAAGGCTAATAAAACTATATAAAGGTATATAAAACTATATAAAAGTATACAAAATGATAAAGAACTATATAAAACTAATTAAAACTATATAAAATTATATAAAAAACTATATAAAACTATACAAAATTATAAAGAACTATATAAAACTATATAAAACTATATAAAACTGTATAAAACTATATGAAACTATATAAAACTAATAAACCTATATAAAACTATATAAAACTATATAAAACTATATAAAACTAATAAAACTGTATAAAGCTATATAAAACTATATAATACTATATAAAACTATATAAAACTATATTAACCTATATAAACTATATAAAACTATAGAAAACTATATAAAACCATATGAAACTATATAAAACTAATAAAACTATATAAAACTATATAAAACTATATAAAACTATATAAAACTATATAAAACTAATAAAACTATATAAAGCTATATAAAACTATATAATACTATATAAAACTATATAAAACTATATTAACCTATATAAACTATATAAAACTATAGAAAACTATATAAAACTATATAAAACTATATAAAACTATATTAAACTATATAAAACTATATAAAACTAATAAAACTATATAAAACTATATAAAACTAATAAAACTATTTAAAACTATATAAAACTAATAAATCTATATAAAGCTATATAAAACTATATAATACTATATAATACTATATAAAACTATATAAAACTATATAAAACTATATTAAACTATATAAAACTATATAACACTAATAAAACTATATAAAACTATATAAAGCTAATAAAACTATATAATACTATATAATACTATATAAAACTATATGAAACTATATAAAACTATATAAAACTATATAAAACTATATAAAACTAATAAAACTATATAAAGCTATATAAAACTATATAAAACTATATAAAACTATATAAAACTATATAAAACTATATGAAACTATATAAAACTATATAAAACTATATAAAACTATATAAAACTATATAAAACTATATAAAACTAATAAAACTATATAAAGCTATATAAAACTAAATAATACTATATAATACTATATAAAACTATATAAAACTAATAAAACTATATAAAGCTATATAAAACTATATAAAACTATATAAAACTATATAAAACTATATAAAACTATATGAAACTATATAAAACTATATAAAACAATATAAAACTATATAAAACTAATAAAACTATATAAAGCTATATAAAACTAAATAATACTATATAATACTATATAAAACTATATAAAACTATATGAAACTATATAAAACTATGTGAAACTATATAAAACTATATTAAACTATATAAAACTATATAATACTATATAAAACTAATAAAAGTATATAAAAGTATATAAAACTATATAAAAGTATACAAAATGATACAGAACTATATAAAACTATACAAAATTATAAAGAACTATATAAAACTATATAAAACTATATAAAACTATATAAAACTATATGAAACTATATAAAACTAATAAAACTATATAAAACTATATAAAACTATATAAAACTATATAAAACTATATAAAACTATATGAAACTATATAAAACTAATAAAACTATATAAAACTATATAAAACTATATAAAACTATATAAAACTAATAAAACTATATAAAGCTATATAAAACTATATAATACTATATAAAACTATATAAAACTATATTAACCTATATAAACTATATAAAACTATAGAAAACTATATAAAACTATATGAAACTATATAAAACTAATAAAACTATATAAAACTATATAAAACTATATAAAACTATATAAAACTAATAAAACTATATAAAGCTATATAAAACTATATAATACTATATAAAACTATATAAAACTATATTAACCTATATAAACTATATAAAACTATAGAAAACTATATAAAACTATATAAAACTATATAAAACTATATTAAACTATATAAAACTATATAAAACTAATAAAACTATATAAAACTATATAAAACTAATAAAACTATATAAAACTATATAAAACTAATAAATCTATATAAAGCTATATAAAACTATATAATACTATATAATACTATATAAAACTATATAAAACTATATAAAACTATATGAAACTATATAAAACTATATAAAACTATATAAAACTAATAAAACTATATAAAGCTATATAAAACTAAATAATACTATATAAAACTATATAAAACTATATTAAACTATATAAAACTATATAAAACTAATAAAACTATATAAAACTATATAAAACTATATAATACTATATAATACTATATAAAACTATATAAAACTATATAAAACTATATTAAACTATATAAAACTATATAACACTAATAAAACTATATAAAACTATATAAAACTAATAAAACTATATAAAACTATATAAAACTATATAAAACTATATAAAACTAATAAAACTATATAAAGCTATATAAAACTATAATACTATATAAAACTATATAAAACTATATTAACCTATATAAACTATATAAAACTATAGAAAACTATATAAAACCATATGAAACTATATAAAACTAATAAAACTATATAAAACTATATAAAACTATATAAAACTATATAAAACTATATAAAACTAATAAAACTATATAAAGCTATATAAAACTATATAATACTATATAAAACTATATAAAACTATATTAACCTATATAAACTATATAAAACTATAGAAAACTATATAAAACTATATAAAACTATATAAAACTATATTAAACTATATAAAACTATATAAAACTAATAAAACTATATAAAACTATATAAAACTAATAAAACTATATAAAACTATATAAAACTAATAAATCTATATAAAGCTATATAAAACTATATAATACTATATAATACTATATAAAACTATATAAAACTATATAAAACTATATAAAACTATATAAAACTATATAAAACTATATAAAACTAATAAAACTATATAAAGCTATATAAAACTAAATAATACTATATAAAACTATATAAAACTATATTAAACTATATAAAACTATATAAAACTAATAAAACTATATAAAACTATATAAAACTATATAATACTATATAATACTATATAAAACTATATAAAACTATATAAAACTATATTAAACTATATAAAACTATATAACACTAATAAAACTATATAAAACTATATAAAGCTAATAAAACTATATAATACTATATAATACTATATAAAACTATATAAAACTATATAAAACTATATAAAACTATATAAAACTATATAAAACTAATAAAACTATATAAAGCTATATAAAACTATATAAAACTATATAAAACTATATAAAACTATATAAAACTATATGAAACTATATAA
This sequence comes from Nomia melanderi, assembly GCF_051020985.1. Lineage (NCBI taxonomy): Eukaryota > Metazoa > Arthropoda > Insecta > Hymenoptera > Halictidae > Nomia > Nomia melanderi. The sequence continues at coordinate 29,354 of NW_027475577.1, read as the reverse complement.
AACTATATAAAACTATATAAAACTATATAAAACTATATAAAACTATATAAAACTAATAAAACTATATAAAGCTATATTAAACTAAATAATACTATATAATACTATATAAAACTATATAAAACTATATGAAACTATATAAAACTATGTGAAACTATATAAAACTATATTAAACTATATAAAACTATATAATACTATATAAAACTAATAAAAGTATATAAAAGTATATAAAACTATATAAAAGTATACAAAATGATACAGAACTATATAAAACTATACAAAATTATAAAGAACTATATAAAACTATATAAAACTATATAAAACTATATAAAACTATATGAAACTATATAACACTAATAAAACTATATAAAACTATATAAAACTATATAAAACTATATAAAACTATATAAAACTATATGAAACTATATAAAACTAATAAAACTATATAAAACTATATAAAACTATATAAAACTATATAAAACTAATAAAACTATATAAAGCTATATAAAACTATATAATACTATATAAAACTATATAAAACTATATTAACCTATATAAACTATATAAAACTATAGAAAACTATATAAAACTATATGAAACTATATAAAACTAATAAAACTATATAAAACTATATAAAACTATATAAAACTATATAAAACTAATAAAACTATATAAAGCTATATAAAACTATATAATACTATATAAAACTATATAAAACTATATTAACCTATATAAACTATATAAAACTATAGAAAACTATATAAAACTATATAAAACTATATAAAACTATATTAAACTATATAAAACTATATAAAACTAATAAAACTATATAAAACTATATAAAACTAATAAAACTATATAAAACTATATAAAACTAATAAATCTATACAAAGCTATATAAAACTATATAATACTATATAATACTATATAAAACTATATAAAACTATATAAAACTATATAAAACTATATAAAACTATATAAAACTATATAAAACTATATAAAACTAATAAAACTATATAAAGCTATATAAAACTAAATAATACTATATAAAACTATATAAAACTATATTAAACTATATAAAACTATATAAAACTAATAAAACTATATAAAACTATATAAAACTATATAATACTATATAATACTATATAAAACTATATAAAACTATATAAAACTATATTAAACTATATAAAACTATATAACACTAATAAAACTATATAAAACTATATAAAACTAATAAAACTATATAATACTATATAATACTATATAAAACTATATAAAGCTATATAAAACTATATAAAACTATATAAAACTATATAAAACTATATAAAACTATATAAAACTATATGAAACTATATAAAACTATATAAAACTATATAAAACTATATAAAACTATATAAAACTATATAAAACTAAGAAAACTATATAAAGCTATATAAAACTAAATAATACTATATAATACTATATAAAACTATATAAAACTATATGAAACTATATAAAACTATGTGAAACTATATAAAACTATATTAAACTATATAAAACTATATAATACTATATAAAACTAATAAAAGTATATAAAAGTATATAAAACTATATAAAAGTATACAAAATGATAAAGAACTATATAAAACTATACAAAATTATAAAGAACTATATAAAACTATATAAAACTATATAAAACTATATAAAACTATATAAAACTATATGAAACTATATAAAACTAATAAAACTATATAAAACTATATAAAACTATATAATACTATATAATACTATATAAAACTATATAAAACTATATAAAACTATATTAAACTATATAAAACTATATAACACTAATAAAACTACATAAAACTATATAAAACTAATAAAACTATATAAAACTATATAAAACTATATAAAACTATATAAAACTATATGAAACTATATAAAACTAATAAAACAATATACTATATAAAACTAAATGAAACTATATAAAACTATATAAAACTATGTAAAACTATATAAAACTATATGAAAATATATAAAACTATATAAAACTATATGAAACTATATGAAACTATATAAAACTATATAAAACCATATGAAACTATATAAAACTATATAAAACTAATAAACAAATAAAACTATATAAAACTATATAGATCTATATTAAACTATTTAAAACTGTATTAAAACTTTATAAAACTATATAAAACTATATAAAACTATATGAATCTATGTAAAACTATATAAAACTACAGAAAACTATATAAAACTAATAAATCTATATAAAGCTATATAAAACTATATAATTCTATATAAAACTATATAAAACTATATAAAATTATACAAAACTATATAAAACTATATAAAACTATATAAAACTATATAAAACTAATAAACCTATATAAAACTATATAAAACTATATGAAACTATATAAAACTATATTAAACTATTTAAAACTAATAAAACTATATAAAAGTATACAAAATGATAAAGAACTATATAAAACTATTTAAAACTATATAAAATTATATAAAACTATATAAAACTATACAAAATTATAAAGAACTATATAAAACTATATAAAACTGTACAAAAATATATAAAACTAATAAAACTATATAAAACTATATAAAACTATATAAAACTATATGAAACTATATAAAACTAATAAAACTATATAAAACTATATGAAACTATATAAAACTATATAAAACTATATAAAACTAATAAAACTATATAAAACTATATAATACTATATAAAACAATATGAGACTATATAAAACTAATAAAACCATATAAAACTATATAAAACTATATAAAACTATATAAAACTATAGAAAACTATATAAAACTATATAAAACTATATAAAGCTATATAAAACTATATAATACTATATAATACTATATAAAACTATATAAAAGTATATAAAACTATATAAAACTATATAAAACTATATAAAACTATATAAAACTAATAAAACTATATAAAGCTATATAAAACTATATAATACTATATAAAACTATATAAAACTATATTAACCTATATAAACTATATAAAACTATATAAAACTATATAAAACTATATAAAGCTAATAAAACTATATAAAACTATATAAAACTATATAAAACTGTATAAAACTAATAAGACTATATAAAACTATATAAAACTATATAATACTATATAATACTATATAAAACTATATAAAAGTATATAAAACTATATTAAACTATATAAAACTATATAACACTAATAAAACTATATAAAACTATATAAAACTAATAAAACTAATAAAACTATATAAAGCTATATAAAACTATATAATACTATATAAAACTATATAAAACTATATAAAACTAATAAAACTATATAAAACTATATAAAACTATATAAAACTATATAAAACTAATAAGACTATATAAAACTATATAAAACTATATTATACTATATAATACTATATAAAACTATATAAAACTATATAAAACTATATTAAACTATATAAAACTATATAACACTATTAAGACTGTATAAAACTATATTAAACTATATAAAACTATATAAAACTAATAAATCTATATAAAGCTATATAAAACTATATAATTCAATATAAAACTATATAAAACTATATAAAATTATACAAAACTATATAAAACTATATAAAACTATATAAAACTAATAAAACTATATAAAGCTATATAAAACTGTATAAAACTATATAAAACTAATAAAACTATATAAAACTATATAGAACTATATTAAACTATTTAAAACTGTATTAAAACTATATAAAACTATATAAAACTATATAAAACCGTATGAAACTATATATAAGTATATAAAACTATATAAAACTATATGAAACTATATAAAACTAATAAAACAATATAAAACTATATAAAATTATATAAAACTATATAAAACCATATAAAACTATATAAAACTATATAAAACTATATAAAACTAATAAAACTATATAAAACTATAAAACTAATAAAACTATATAAAGCTATATAAAACTATATAATACTATATAATCCTATATAAAACTGTATAAAAGTATATAAAACTATATAAAACTATATAAAACCATATAAAACTATATAAAACTAATAAAACTATATAAAGCTATATAAAACTATATAAAAGTATATAAAACTATATAAAAGTATACAAAATGATAAAGAACTATATAAAACTATTTAAAACTATATAAAATTATATAAAACTATATAAAACTATATGAAACTATATAAAACTAATAAAACTATATAAAACTATATAAAACTATATAAAACTATATAAAACTATATAAAACTATATGAAACTATAAAAAACTAATAAAACTATATAAAACTATATGAAACTATATAAAACTATATAAAACTAATAAATCTATATAAAACTATATAATACTATATAAAACAATATAAAACTAATAAAACTATATAAAGCTATATAAAACTATATAATACTATATAAAACTATATAAAACTATATAAAACTAATAAAACTATATAAAACTATATAAAACTATATAAAACTATATAAAACTAATAAGACTATATAAAACTATATAAAACTATATAATACTATATAATACTATATAAAACTATATAAAACTATATAAAACTATATTAAACTATATAAAACTATATAACACTATTAAGACTATATAAAACTATATTAAACTATATAAAACTATATAAAACTAATAAATCTATATAAAGCTATATAAAACTATATAATTCAATATAAAACTATATAAAACTATATAAAATTATACAAAACTATATAAAACTATATAAAACTATATAAAACTAATAAAACTATATAAAGCTATATAAAACTGTATAAAACTATATAAAACTAATAAAACTATATAAAACTATATAGAACTATATTAAACTATTTAAAACTGTATTAAAACTATATAAAACTATATAAAACTATATAAAACCGTATGAAACTATATATAAGTATATAAAACTATATAAAACTATATGAAACTATATAAAACTAATAAAACAATATAAAACTATATAAAATTATATAAAACTATATAAAACCATATAAAACTATATAAAACTATATAAAACTATATAAAACTAATAAAACTATATAAAACTATATAAAACTAATAAAACTATATAAAGCTATATAAAACTATATAATACTATATAATCCTATATAAAACTGTATAAAAGTATATAAAACTATATAAAACTATATAAAACTATATAAAACTACATAAAACTAATAAAACTATATAAAACTATATAAAACTATATAAAACTATATAAAACTAATAAGACTATATAAAACTATATAAAACTATATAATACTATATAATACTATATAAAACTATATAAAACTATATAAAACTATATTAAACTATATAAAACTATATAACACTATTAAGACTATATAAAACTATATTAAACTATATAAAACTATATAAAACTAATAAATCTATATAAAGCTATATAAAACTATATAATTCTATATAAAACTATATAAAACTATATAAAACTATATAAAACTATACAAAACTATATAAAACTATATAAAAGTATATAAAAGTAATAAAACTATATAAAGCTATAAAAAGTATATAATACTATATAAAACTATATAAAACTATATAAAACTATATAAAACTAATAAAACTATATAAAACTATATAAAACTATATAATACTATATAAAACTATATGAAACTATATAATACTATATAAAACTATATAAAACTAATAAAACTATATAAAGCTATATAAAACTATATAATTCTATATAAAACAATATAAAACTATATAAAATTATACAAAACTATATAAAACTATATAAAACTATATAAAACTAATAAAACTATATAAAGCTATATAAAACTGTATAAAACTATATAAAACTAATAAAACTATATAAAACTATATAGAACTATATTAAACTATTTAAAACTGTATTAAAACTATATAAAACTATATAATACTATATAAAACTAATAAAACTATATAAAAGTATATAAAACTATATAAAAGTATACAAAATGATAAAGAACTATATAAAACTATTTAAAACTATATAAAATTATATAAAACTATATAAAACTATATGAAACTATATAAAACTAATAAAACTATATAAAACTATATAGGACTATATAATTCTATATAAAACTATATAAAACTGTATAAAACTATATGAAACTAATAAAACTATATAAAACTATATAGGACTATATTAAACTATTTAAAACTGTATTAAAACTATATAAAACTATATAAAACTATATAAAACCGTATGAAACTATATATAACTATATAAAACTATATAAAACTATATAAAACTATATTAAACTATATAAAACTATACAACACTATTAAGACTATATAAAACTATATAAAACTATATAAAACTAATAAATCTATATAAAGCTATATAAAACTATATAATTCTATATAAAACTATATAAAACTATATAAAACTATATAAAACTATACAAAACTATATAAAACTATATAAAAGTATATAAAAGTAATAAAACTATATAAAGCTATATAAAACTATATAATACTATATAAAACTATATAAAACTATATAAAACTATATAAAACTAATAAAACTATATAAAACTATATAAAACTATATAATACTATATAAAACTATATGAAACTATATAATACTATATAAAACTATATAAAACTAATAAAACTATATAAAACTATATAAAACTAATAAGACTATATAAAACTATATAAAGCTATATAAAACTATATAATACTATATAAAACTATATAAAACTATATTAACCTATATAAACTATATAAAACTATATAAAACTATATAAAACTATATAAAACTAATAAAACTATATAAAACTATATAAAACTATATAAAACTATATAAAACTAATAAGACTATATAAAACTATATAAAACTATATAATACTATACAATACTATATAAAACTATATAAAACTATATAAAACTATATTAAACTATATAAAACTATATAACACTATTAAGACTATATAAAACTATATTAAACTATATAAAACTATATAAAACTAATAAATCTATATAAAGCTATATAAAACTATAGAATTCTATATAAAACTATATAAAACTATATAAAACTATATAAAACTATACAAAACTATATAAAACTATATAAAAGTATATAAAAGTAATAAAACTAAATAAAGCTATATAAAACTATATAATACTATATAAAACTATATAAAACTATATAAAACTATATAAAACTAATAAAACTATATAAAACTATATAAAACTATATAATACTATATAAAACTATATAAAACTATATGAAACTATATAATACTATATAAAACTATATAAAACTAATAAAACTATATAAAGCTATATAAAACTATATAATTCTATATAAAACTATATAAAACTATATAAAATTATACAAAACTATATAAAACTATATAAAACTATATAAAACTAATAAAACTATATAAAGCTATATAAAACTGTATAAAACTATATAAAACTAATAAAACTATATAAAACTATATAGAACTATATTAAACTATTTAAAACTGTATTAAAACTATATAAAACTATATAATACTATATAAAACTAATAAAACTATATAAAAGTATATAAAACTATATAAAAGTATACAAAATGATAAAGAACTATATAAAACTATTTAAAACTATATAAAATTATATAAAACTATATAAAACTATATGAAACTATATAAAACTAATAAAACTATATAAAACTATATAAAACTATATAATACTATATAATACTATATAAAACTATATAAAAGTATATAAAACTATATTAAACTATATAAAACTATATAACACTAATAAAACTATATAAAACTATATAAAACTAATAAAACTATATAAAACTATATAAAACTATATAAAACTATATAAAACTATATGAAACTATATAAAACTAATAAAACAATATACTATATAAAACTAAATGAAACTATATAAAACTATATAAAACTATGTAAAACTATATAAAACTATATGAAACTATATAAAACTAATAAAACAATATAAAACTATATAAAACTATATAAAACTATATAAAACTATATGAAACTATATGAAACTATATAAAACTAATAAAACAATATAAATCTATATAAAACTAAATGAAACTATATAATACTATATAAAACTATATGAAACTATATAAAACTATATAAAACTATATAAAACTATATTAAACTATATAAAACTACACAAAACTAATAAAACTATATAAAACTATATAAAACTATATAAAACTATATGAAACTATAAAAAACTAATAAAACTATATAAAACTATATGAAACTATATAAAACTATATAAAACTAATAAATCTATATAAAACTATATAATACTATATAAAACAATATAAAACTAATAAAACTATATAAAGCTATATAAAACTATATAATACTATATAAAACTATATAAAACTATATTAACCTATATAAACTATATAAAACTATATAAAACTATATAAAACTAATAAAACTATATAAAACTATATAAAACTATATAAAACTATATAAAACTATATAAAACTAATAAGACTATTTAAAACTATATAAAACTATATAAAACTATATAAAACTATATAAAACTATATGAAACTATATAAAACTAATAAAACTATATAAAACTATATGAAACTATATAAAACTATATAAAACTAATAAGACTATATAAAACTATATAAAACTATATAATACTATATAATACTATATAAAACTATATAAAACTATATAAAACTATATTAAACTATATAAAACTATATAAAATTATACAAAACTATATAAAACTATATAAAACTATATAAAACTAATAAAACTATATAAAGCTATATAAAACTGTATAAAACTATATGAAACTAATAAAACTATATAAAACTATATAGAACTATATTAAACTATTTAAAACTGTATTAAAACTATATAAAACTATATAAAACTATATAAAACCGTTTGAAACTATATATAACTATATAAAACTATATAAAACTATATAAAACTATATTAAACTATATAAAACTATATAACACTATTAAGACTATATAAAACTATATTAAACTATATAAAACTATATAAAACTAATAAATCTATATAAAGCTATATAAAACTATATAATTCTATATAAAACTATATAAAACTATATAAAACTATATAAAACTATACAAAACTATATAAAACTATATAAAAGTATATAAAAGTAATAAAACTATATAAAGCTATATAAAACTATATAATACTATATAAAACTATATAAAACTATATAAAACTATATAAAACTAATAAAACTATATAAAACTATATAAAACTATATAATACTATATAAAACTATATGAAACTATATAATACTATATAAAACTATATAAAACTAATAAAACTATATAAAGCTATATAAAACTATATAATTCTATATAAAACTATATAAAACTATATAAAATTATACAAAACTATATAAAACTATATAAAACTATATAAAACTAATAAAACTATATAAAGCTATATAAAACTGTATAAAACTATATAAAAGTATATAAAACTATATAAAAGTATACACAAATGATAAAGAACTATATAAAACTATTTAAAACTATATAAAATTATATATAAAACTATATAAAACTATATGAAACTATATAAAACTATATAAAACTATATTAAACTATATAAAACTATATAACACTATTAAGACTATATAAAACTATATTAACTATATAAAACTAAATAAAACTAATAAATCTATATAAAGCTATATAAAACTATAGAATTCTATATAAAACTATATAAAACTATATAAAACTATATAAAAACTATACAAAACTATATAAAACTATATAAAAGTATATAAAAGTAATAAAACTATATAAGCTATATAAAACTATATAATACTATATAAAACTATATAAAACTATATAAAACTATATAAAACTATAAAACTATATAAAACTATATAAAACTATATAAACTATATAAAACTATATGAAACTATATAATACTATATAAAACTATATAAAACTAATAAAACTATATAAGCTATATAAAACTATATAATTCTATATAAAACTATATAAAACTATATAAAATTATACAAAACTATATAAAACTATATAAAACTATATAAACTAATAAAACTATATAAAGCTATATAAAACTGATATAAAACTATATAAAACTAATAAAACTATATAAAACTATATAGAACTATATTAAACTATTCAAAACTGTATTAAAACTATATAAAACTATATAATACTATATAAAACTAATAAAACTATATAAAAGTATATAAAACTATATAAAAGTATACAAAATGATAAAGAACTATATAAAACTATTTAAAACTATATAAAATTATATAAAACTATATAAAACTATATAAAACTATATAAAACTATATAAAACTATATAAAACTAATAAAACTATATAAAAGTATATAAAACTATATAAAAGTATACAAAATGATAAAGAACTATATAAAACTATTTAAAACTATATAAAATTATATAAAAAACTATATAAAACTATACAAAATTATAAAGAACTATATAAAACTATATAAAACTATATAAAACTATATAAAACTATATGAAACTATATAAAACTAATAAAACTATATAAAACTATATAAACTATATAATACTATATAATACTATATAAAACTATATAAAACTATATAAAACTATATTAAACTATATAAAACTATATAACACTAATAAAACTATATAAAACTATATAAAACTAATAAAACTATATAAAACTATATAAAACTATATAAAACTATATAAAACAATATAAAACTATATAAAACTATATAAAACTATATAAAACTATATAAAACTATATAAAACTAATAAACCTATATAAAACTATATAAAACTATATGAAACTATATAAAACTATATTAAACTATTTAAAACTAATAAAACTATATAAAAGTATACAAAATGATAAAGAACTATATAAAACTATTTAAAACTATATAAAACTATATAAAACTATATAAAACTATATAAAACTATATAAAACTATATTAAACTATATAAAACTATATAAAACTATATAAAACTATATGAAACTATATAAAACTATATAAAACTATATAAAACTATATACAACTAATAAACCTATATAAAACTATATAAAGCTAATAAAACTATGTAAAACAATATAAGACTAAATAATACTATACAAGACTATATAATAATATATAAAACTATATAAAACTATATAAAATTAATAAAACTATATAAAACTATTTAAAACTATATAAAACTATATAAAACTAACAAACCAATATAAAACTCTATAGAACTATATAAAACTATATAAAACTATATAAAACTATATAAAACTATAAAAAACTATATAAAACTCTAAAAAACTATATAAAACTATATAAAACTAACAAACCAATATAAAACTATATAAAACTATATAAAACTATATAAAACTATATAAAACTATATAAAACTATATAAAACTATATAAAACTATATAAAACTATATAAAACTATGTAAAACTATATAAAACTATATAAAACTATATAAAACTATATAAAACCATATAAAAGTAAATAAAACTATATAAAACTATTTAAAACTCTAAAAAACTATATAAAACTATTTAAAACTATTTAAAACTATATAAAACTATATAAATCTATATAAAACTATATAAAAGTATATAAAACTATATAAAACTGTATAAAACTATATAAAACTATATAAAACTATATAAAACTAATAAAATTATATAACTCTAATACAACTATATAAAACTGTATAAAACTAATAAAACTATATAGAGCTATATAAAACTAAATAATACTATATAAAACTATGTAAAACTATATTAAACTATATAAAACTATATAAAACTATATGAATCTATGTAAAACTATATAAAACTATATAAAACTATATAACACTATTAAGACTATATAAAACTATATTAAACTATATAAAAATATATAAAACTAATAAATCTATATAAAGCTATATAAAACTATATAATTCTATATAAAACTATATAAAACTATATAAAGCTATATAAAACTATATAATACTATATAATACTATATAAAACTATATAAAACTATATAAAACTATATAAAAATATATAAAACTATATGAAACTATTTAAAACTAATAATACTATATAAAACTATATAAGACTATATAAAACTAATAAAACCATATAAAACTATATAAAATTATATAAAACTATATAAAACTATATAAAACTATATAAAACTATATAAAACTAATAAAACTATATAAAGCTATATAAAACCATATAATACTATATAATACTATATAAAACTATATAAAAGTATATAAAACTATATAAAGCTATATAAAACTATATAAAACTATATAAAACTATATAATACTATATAAACCAATATGAAACTATATAAAACTAATAAAACTATATAAAACTATATAAAACTATATAATACTGTATAAAACTATATAAAACTAATAAAACTATATAAAACTATATAGAACAATATTAAACTATTTAAAACTGTATTAACTATATAAAACTATATAAAACTATTTAAAACTAATAAAACAATATAAAACTATATAAAACTATATAAACACTATAAAAACTATATAAAACTATATAAAACTAATAAACCTATATAAAACTATATAAAACTATATGAAACTATATAAAACTATGTGAAACTATATAAAACTATATTAAACTATATAAAACTATATAATACTATATAAAAACTAATAAACTATATAAAAGTATATAAAACTATATAAAACTATATAAAACTATATAAATCTCCATAAAACTATATACAAATATATAAAACTAACAAAACTATATAAAACTATGTAAAACTATACAAACTAATAATACTAAACAAGACTATATAATACTATATAAAACTAACAAAGCTATATAAAACTATATAAAACTCTATAAAACTCTATAAAACTCTATAAAACTAAATAAAACTATGTAAAACTATATAAACTAACAAAGCTATATAAAACTATGTAAAACTATATAAAACTATATAAAACTAATAAAACTATATAAAATTATATAGTACTATATAAAACTAACAAAATTATATAAAACTATATAAAAGTATATAAAACCATATAAAACTATATAAAACTATATAAAACTATGTAAAACTATATAAAACTATATAAAACTATATAAAACTTTATAAACCTATATAAAACTCTATAGAACTATATAAAACCATATAAAACTATGTAAAACTATATAAAACTATATAAAACTCTAAAAAACTATATAAAACTATTTAAAACTATATAAAACTATATAAAACTATATAAAACTAACAAACCTATATAAAACTGTATAAAACTATATAAACCTATATAAAACTATATAAAACTATATAAAACTATATAAAACTATATAAATCTATATAAAACTATATAAAACTATATAAACCTCCATAAAACTATATACAACTATATAAAACTATGTAAAACTATATAAATCTATATAAAACTATATAAAAGTATATAAAACTATATAAAACTGTATAAAACTATATAAAACTATATAAAACTATATAAAACTATATAAAACTATATAAAACTATATAAAACTAACAAACCAATATAAAACTCTATAGAACTATATAAAACTATATAAAACTATATAAAACTATATAAAACTATATAAAACTATATAAAACTCTAAAAACTATATAAAACTATATAAAACTAACAAACCAATATAAAACTATATAAAACTATATAAAACTATATAAAACTATATAAAACTATATAAAACTATATAAAACTATATAAAACTATATAAAACTATATAAACTATATAAAACTATATAAAACTATATAAAACTATATAAAACTATATAAAACTATATATAACTATATAAAACTATATAAAACTATATAAAACTATATAAAACTATATAAAACTATGTAAAACTATATAAAACTAATAATACTAAACAAGACTATATAATACTATAGAAAACTATAGAAAACTATATAAAACTATATAAAACTATATAAAACTATATAAACCTATATAAAACTATATAAATCTCCATAAAACTATATACAACTATATAATACTAACAAAACTATATAAAACTATGTAAAACTATATAAATCTATATAAAACTATATAAAAGTATATAAAACTATATAAAACTGTATAAAACTATATAAAACTATATAAAAGTAACAAAACTATATTAACCTATATAAAACTCTATAGAACTATATTAAAACTCTAAAAAACTATATAAAACTATATAAAACTAACAAACCAATATAAAACTATATAAACCATATAAAACTATATAAAACTATATAAAACTATATGAAACTATATAAAACCTAATAAAACTATATAAACTTTGTAAAACTATACAAAACTATATAAAACTATATAAAACTATATAGAACCATATAAAACTATATAAAGCTAATAAAACTATGTAAAACAATATAAGACTAATAATACTATACAAGACTATATAATAATATATAAAACTATATAAAACTATATAAAATTATATAAAACTATATAAAACTATTTAAAACTATATAAAACTATATAAAACTAACAAACCAATATAAAACTCTATAGAACTATATAAAACTATATAAAACTATATAAAACTATATAAAACTATATAAACTATATAAAACTCTAAAAACTATATAAAACTATATAATACTCTATAAAACTATATAAAACTCTATAAAACTAAATAAAACTATGTAAAACTATATAAAACTAACAAAGCTATATAAAACTATGTAAAACTATATAAAACTATATAAAACTAATAAAACTATATAAAATTATATAGTACTATATAAAACTAACAAAACTATATAAAACTATATAAAACTATATAAAACCATATAAAACTATATAAAACTATATAAAACTATATGAAACTATATAAAACTAATAAAAACTATATAAAACTTTGTAAAACTATACAAAACTATATAAAACTATATAAAACTATATAGAACCATATAAACTATATAAAGCTAATAAAACTATGTAAAACAATATAAGACTAATAATACTATACAAGACTATATAATAATATATAAAACTATATAAAACTATATAAAACTATATAAAACTATATAAAACTATTTAAAACTATATAAAACTATATAAAACTAACAACCAATATAAAACTCTATAGAACTATATAAAACTATATAAAACTATATAAAACTATATAAAACTATATAAAACTATATAAAACTCTAAAAAACTATATAAAACTATATAAAACTAACAAACCAATATAAAACAATATAAAACTATATAAAACTATATAAAACTATATATAAAACTATATAAAACTATATAAACTATATAAAACTATATAAAACTATATAAAACTATGTAAAACTATATAAAACTATATAAAACTATATAAAACTATATAAAACCATATAAAAGTATATAAAACTATATAAAACTATATAAAACTCTAAAAAACTATATAAAACTATTTAAAACTATTTAAAACTATATAAAACTATATAAATCTATATAAAACTATGTAAAAGTATATAAAACTATATAAAACTGTATAAAACTATATAAAACTATATAAAACTATATAAAACTAATAAAATTATATAACTCTAATACAACTATATAAAACTGTATAAAACTAATAAAACTATATAGAGCTATATAAAACTAAATAATACTATATAAAACTATGTAAAACTATATTAATCTATATAAAACTATATAAAACTATATGAAAATCTATGTAAAACTATATAAAACTATATAAAAACTATATAACACTATTAAGACTATATAAAACTATATTAAACTATATAAAACTATATAAAACTATATAACACTATTAAGACTATATAAAACTATATTAAACTATATAAAACTATATAAAACTAATAAGTCTATATAAAGCTATATAAAACTGTATAATTCTATATAAAACTATATAAAACTATATAAAGCTATATAAAACTATATAATACTATATAATACTATATAAAACTATATAAAACTATATAAAACTATATAATACTATATAAACCAATATGAAACTATATAAAACTAATAAAACTATATAAAACTATATAAAACTATATAATACTGTATAAAACTATATAAAACTAATAAAACTATATAAAACTATATAGCACTATATTAAACTATTTAAACTGTATTAAAACTACATAAAACTATATAAAACTATATAAAACTATATAAAACTATATAAAACTATACAAAACTATATAAAACTATATTAAACTATATAAAACTATATAAAACTATATAAAACTATATGAAACTATATAAAACTATATAAAACTATATAAAACTATATGAAACTATATAAAACTATATAAAATATATAAAACTATATGAAACTATTTAAAACTAATAAAACAATATAAAACTATATAAAACTATATAAAACTATATAAAACTATATAAAACTATATAAAACTAATAAACCTATATAAAACTATATAATACTATATAAAACAATATGAAACTATATAAAACTAATAAAACCATATAAAACTATATAAAATTATATAAAACTATATAAAACTATATAAAACTATATAAAACTAATAAAACTATATAAAGCTATATAAAACCATATAATACTATATAATACTATATAAAACTATATAAAACTATATGAAACTATATAAAACTATGTGAAACTATATAAAACTATATCAAACTATATAAAACTATATAATACTATATAAAACTAATAAAACTATATAAAAGTATATAAAACTATATAAAACTAATATAACTATATAAAACTATATAAAACTATATGAAACTATATAAAACTATGTGAAACTATATAAAACTATATCAAACTATATAAAACTATATAATACTATATAAAACTAATAAAACTATATAAAAGTATATAAAACTATATAAAACTAATATAACTATATAAAACTATATAAAACTATATAAAACTATATAAAACTATATAAAACTAATAAAACTATATAAAACTCTATAAAACTATATAAAACTATATAAAACTATATAAAACTAATAAAATTATATAAAACTATATAAAACTATATGAAACTATATAAAACTATATAAAACTAATAAAACTATACAAAACTATATAAAACTATATAAAACTATATAAAAGTAATAAAACTATATAAAGCTATATAAAACTATATAATACTATATAATACTATATAAAACTATATAAAACTATATAAAACTATATTAAACTATATAAAACTATATAACACTATTAAGACTATATAAAAGTATATTAAACTATATAAAACTATATAAAACTAATAAATCTATATAATGCTATATAAAACTATATAATTCTATATAAAACTATATAAAACTATATAAAACTATATAAAACTATACAAGACTATATAAAACTATATAAAACTATATAAAAGTAATAAAACTATATAAAGCTATATAAAACTATATAATACTATATAATACTATATAAATCTATATAAAACTATATAAAACTATATAATACTATATAAACCAATATGAAACTATATAAAACTAATAAAACTATATAAAACTATATAAAACTATATAATACTGTATAAAACTATATAAAACTAATAAAACTATATAAAACTATATAGAACTATATTAAACTATTTAAAACTGTATTAAAACTATATAAAACTATATAAAACTATATAAAACTATATAAAACTATATAAAACTATATAAAACTATATAAAACTATATTAAACTATATAAAACTATATAAAACTATATAAAACTATATGAAACTATATAAAACTATATAAAACTATATAAAACTATATGAAACTATATAAAACTATATAAAAATATATAAAACTATATGAAACTATTTAAAACTAATAAAACAATATAAATCTATATAAAACTAAATGAAACTATATAATACTATATAAAACTATATGAAACTATATAAAACTATATAAAACTATATAAAACTATATAAAACTATATTAAACTATATAAAACTACATAAAACTAATAAAACTATATAAAACTATATAAAAGTATATAAAACTATATGAAACTATATAAAACTAATAAAACTATATAAAACTATATGAAACTATATAAAACTATATAAAACTAATAAAACTATATAAAACTATATAATACTATATAAAACAATATGAAACTATATAAAACTAATAAAACCATATAAAACTATATAAAACTATATAAAACTAATAAAACTATATAAAGCTATATAAAACTATATAATACTATATAATACTATATAAAACTATATAAAAGTATATAAAACTATATAAAACTATATAAAACTATATAAAACTATATAAAACTAATAAAACTAATAAAACTATATAAAGCTATATAAAACTAAATAATAGTATATAAAACTAATAAAACTATATAAAAGTATATAAAACTATATAAAACTAATAAAACTATATAAAACTATATAAAACTATATAAAACTATATAAAACTATATAAAACTATATTAAACTAATAAAACTATATAAAACTCTATAAAACTATATAAAACTATATAAAACTAATAAAATTATATAAAACTATATAAAACTATATGAAACTATATAAAACTATATAAAACTAATAAAACTAATAAAACTAATAAAACTATATAAAACTAATAAAACTATATAAAACTATATAATACTATATAAAACAATATAAAACAATATGAAACCATATAAAACTATATGAAACTATATAAAACTAATATAACTATATAAAACTATATGAAACTATATAAAACTATATAAAACTATATAAAACTATATAAAACTATATTAAACTATATAAACTATATAAAACTATACAAAACTATATAAAACTATATAAAACTATATAAAACTAATCAAACTATATAAAACTATATAAAACCAATAAAACTATATAAAACTATATAAAACTATATAATACTATATAATACTATATAAAACTATATAAAACTAATAAAACTATATAGAGCTATATAAAACTAAATAATACTATATAAAACTATGTAAAACTATATTAAACTATATAAAACTATATAAAACTATATGAATCTATGTAAAACTATATAAAACTATATAAAACTATATTAAACTATATAAAACTATATAATACTATATAAAACTATATGAAACTATATAATACTATATAAAACTATATAAAACTATGTAAAACTAATAAAACTATATAAAACTATATAAAACTATATAAAACTATATAATACTATATAATACTATATAAAACTATATAAAACTATATAAAACTATATAAAACTATATAATACTATATAATACTATATAAAACTATATAAAACTATATAAAACTATATAAAACTATATTAAACTATATAACACTAATAAAACTATATAAAACTATATAAAACTAATAAAACTATATGAAACTATATAAAACTAATAAAACAATATACTATATAAAACTAAATGAAACTATATAATACTATATAAAACTATATAAAACTATATAATACTATATAAAACTATATAAAACTATATGAAACTATATAAAACTATATAAAACTATGTAAAACTATATAAAACTATATGAAAATATATGAAACTATATAAAACTATATGAAACTATATGAAAGTATATAAAACTATATAAAACTATATAAAACTATATAATACTATATAATACTATATAAAACTATATAAAACTATATAAAACTATATTAAACTATATAAAACTATATAACACTAATAAAACTATATAAAACTATATAAAACTAATAAAACTATATGAAACTATATAAAACTAATAAAACAATATACTATATAAAACTAAATGAAACTATATAATACTATATAAAACTATATAAAACTATATAAAACTAAATGAAACTATATAATACTGTATAAAACTTTATGAAACTATATAAAACTATATAAAACTATATAAAACTATATAAAACTATATAAAACTATATAAAACTATATAAAACTATATTAAACTATATAAAACTATATAAAACTATATAAAACTATATAAAACTATATGAAACTATATAAAACTATATAAAACTATATAAAACTATATGAAACTATATAAAACTATATAAAACTATTTAAAACTATATGAAACTATATAAAACTAATAAAACAATATAAAACTATATAAAAATATATAAAACTATATAAAACTATATAAAACTATATAAAACTAATAAACCTAAATAAAACTATATAAAACTATATGAAACTATATAAAACTATGTGAAACTATATAAAACTATATAAAACTATATAAAACTATATAAAACTATATAAAACTATATAAAACTAATAAAACTATATAAAACTCTATAAAACTATATAAAACTATATAAAACTAATAAAATTATATAAAACTATATAAAACTATATGAAACTATATAAAACTATATAAAACTAATAAAACTAATAAAACTATATAAAACTAATAAAACTATATAAAACTATATAATACTATATAAAACAATATGAAACTATATAAAACTATATGAAACTATATAAAACTAATAAAACTATATAAAACTATATGAAACTATATAAAACTATATAAAACTATATAAAACTATATAAAACTAATAAAACTATATAAAACTATATAATACTATACAAAACAATATGAAACTATATAAAACTAATAAAACCATATAAAATTATATAAAACTATTTAAAACTATATAAAACTATATAAAACTATATAAAACTAATAAAACTATATAAAGCTATATAAAACTATATAATACTATATAATACTATATAAAACTATATAAAACTATATAAAACTATATAAATCTATATAAAACTATATAAAACTATATAAAACTAATAAAACCATATAAAGCTATATAAAACTATATAAAACTATATAAAACTATATAAAACTATATAAAACTATATAAAACTACTAAAACTATATAAAGCTATATAAAACTATATAAAACTATACAAAACTATATAAAACTATATAAAACTATATAAAACTATATAAAACTATATAAAACTATATAATACTATATAATACTATATAAAACTATATAAAACTATATAAAACTATATTAAACTATATAAAACTATATAACACTAATAAAACTATAACAAACTATATAACACTAATAAAACTATATAAAACTATATAAAACTAATAAAACTATATAAAACTATATAAAACTAATAAATCTATATAAAGCTATATAAAACTATATAATACTATATAATACTATATAAAACTATATAAAACTATATAAAACTATATAAAACTATATAAAACTATATAAAACTATATAAAACTATATAAAACTATATAAAACTATATAAAACTAATAAAACTATATAAAGCTATATAAAACTAAGTAATACTATATAAAACTATATAAAACTATATTAAACTATATAAAACTAAAAAAACTAATAAGACTATATAAAACTATATAAAACTATATAATACTATATAATACTATATAAAACTATATAAAACTATATAAAACTATATAAAACTATATTAAACTATATAAAACAATATAACACTAATAAAACTATATAAAGCTATATAAAACTAATAAAACTATATAAAACTATATAAAACTATATAAAACTATCTGAAACTATATAAAACTAATAAAACAATATACTATATAAAACTAAATGAAACTATATAATACTATATAAAACTATATAAAACTATATGAAACTATATAAAACTATATAAAACTATGTAAAACTATATAAAACTATATGAGAATATATAAAACTATTTAAAACTATATGAAACTATATGAAACTATATAAAACTATATAAAACTATATGAAACTATATAAAATTATATAAAACTAATAAACAAATAAAACTATATAAAACTATATAGAACTATATTAAACTATTTAAAACTGTATTAAAACTATATAAAACTATATAAAACTATATAAAACTATATGAATCTATGTAAAACTATATAAAACTATATAAAACTATATTAAACTATACAAAACTATATAATACTATATAAAACTATATGAAACTATATAATACTATATAAAACTATATAAAACTATATAAAACTATATAAAACTAATAAAACTATATAAAACTATATAAAACTATATAAAACTATTCAAATCTAATAAAACTATATAAAACTATATAAAACTATATAAAACTATATAAAACTATATAAAACTATATAAAACTATATAAAACTATATAAAATTATATAAAACTATATAAAACTATATAAAACTATATAAAACTAATAAAACTATATAAAGCTATATAAAACCATATAATACTATATAATACTATATAAAACTATATAAAAGTATATAAAACTATATAAAACGATATAAAACTATATAAAACTATATAAAACTAATAAAACTATACAAAACTGTATAAAACTATATAAAACTATATAAAAGTAATAAAACTATATAAAGCTATATAAAACTATATAAAACTATATAAAACTATATAAAACTATATAATACTATATAAACCAATATGAAACTATATAATACTAATAAAACTATATAAAACTAATAAAACTATATAAAGCTATATAAAACCATATAATACTATATAATACTATATAAAACTATATAAAAGTATATAAAACTATATAAAACGATATAAAACTATATAAAACTATATAAAACTAATAAAACTATACAAAACTGTATAAAACTATATAAAACTATATATAAAAGTAATAAAACTATATAAAGCTATATAAAACTATATAAAACTATATAAAACTATATAAAACTATATAATACTATATAAACCAATATGAAACTATATAAAACTAATAAAACTATATAAAACTATATAAAACTATATAATACTGTATAAAACTATATAAAACTAATAAAACTATATAAAACTATATAGAACTATATTAAACTATTTAAAACTGTATTAAAACTATATAAAACTATATAAAACTATATAAAACTATATAAAACTATATAAAACTATATAAAACTATATAAAACTATATTAAACTATATAAAAATATAAAACTTCATAAAACTATATGAAACTATATAATACTATATAAAACTATATAAAACTATATGAAACTATATAAAACTATATAAAAATATATAAAACTATATGAAATCTATTTAAAACTAATAAAACAATATAAAACTATATAAAACTATATAAAACTATATAAAACTATATAAAACTATATAAAACTATATAAAACTATATAAAACTAATAAACCTATATAAAACTATATAAAACTATATGAAACTATATAAAACTATGTGAAACTATATAAAGCTATATTAAACTATATAAAACTATATAATACTATATAAAACTAATAAAACTATATAAAAGTATATAAAACTATATAAAACTAATATAACTATATAAAACTATATAAAACTATATAAAACTATATAAAACTATATAAAACTATATAAAACTAATAAAACTATATAAAACTCTATAAAACTATATAAAACTATATAAAACTATATCAAACTAATAAAATTATATAAAACTATATAAAACTATATGAAACTATATAAAACTATATAAAACTAATAAAACTATACAAAACTATATAAAACTATATAAAACTATATAAAAGTAATAAAACTATATAAAGCTATATAAAACTATATAATACTATATAAAACTATATAAAACTATGTAAAACTAATAAAACTATATAAAACTATATAAAACTATATAAAACTATATAATACTATATAATACTATATAAAACTATATAAAACTATATAAAACTATATTAAACTATATAAAACTATATAACACTAATAAAACTATATAAAACTATATAAAACTAATAAAACTATATAAAACTATATAAAACTAATAAATCTATATAAAGCTATATAAAACTATATAATTCTATATAAAACTATATAAAACTATATAAAACTATACAAAACTATATAAAACTATATAAAACTATATAAAACTATTAAAACTATATAAAGCTATATAAAACTGTATAAAACTATATAAAACTAATAAAACTATATAAAACTATATAAAACCGTATGAAACTATATATAACTATATAAAACTATATAAAACTATATGAAACCATATAAAACTAATAAAACAATATAATACTATATAAAATTATATAAAACTATATAAAACTATATAAAACTATATAAAACTATATAAAACTAATAAAACTATATAAAACTATATAAAACTATATAATACCATATAATACTATATAAAACTATATGAAACTATATAATACTTTATAAAAATATATAAAACTATTTAAAACTATATGAATCTATATAAAACAAATAAAACAATATACTATATAAAACTAAATGAAACTATATAATACTATATAAAACTATATAAAACTATATAAAACTAAATGAAACTATATAATACTGTATAAAACTATATGAAACTATATAAAACTATATAAAACTATATAAAACTATATAAAACTATATAAAACTATATAATACTATATAAAACAATATGAAACTATATAAAACTATATGAAACTATATAATACTAATAAAACCATATAAAGCTATATAAAACTATTTAAAACTATATAAAACTATATAAAACTATATAAAACTATATAAAACTATGATAATACTATATAAAACTATATAACTATATAACTATATTAACCTATATAAACTATATAAAACTATATAAAACTATATAAAACTATATAAAACTAAAACTATATAAAACTATATAAAACTATATAAAACTATATAAAACTAATAAGAATATATAAAACTATATAAAACTATATAATACTATATAATACTATATAAAACTATATAAAACTATATAAAACTATATAAAACTAATAAAACTATATGAATCTATGTAAAACTATATAAAACTATATAAAACTATATTAAACTATATAAAACTATATAATACTATATAAAACTATATGAAACTATATAATACTATAAAACTATATAAAACTATGTAAAACTAATAAAACTATATAAAACTATATAAAACTATATAAACTATATAATACTATATAATACTATATAAAACTATATAAAACTATATAAAACTATATTAAACTATATAAAACTATATAACACTATAAAACTATATAAAACTATATAAAACTAATAAAACTATATAAAACTATATAAAACTAATAATTCTATATAAAGCTATATAAAACTATATAATTCTACATAAAACTATATAAAACTATATAAAACTATACAAAACTATATAAAACTATATAAAACTATATAAAACTAATGAAACTATATAAAGCTATATAAAACTGTATAAAACTATATATAACTAATAAAACTATATAAAACTATATAAAACCGTATGAAACTATATATAACTATATAAAACTATATAAAACTATATGAAACCATATAAAACTTATAAAACAATATAATACTATATAAAATTATATAAAACTATATAACACTATATAAAACTATATAAAACTATATAAAACTATAAAACTATATAAAACTAATAAAACTATATAAAACTGTATAAAACTATATAAAACTATATAATACCATATAATACTATATAAAACTATATGAAACTATATAATACTATATAAAACTATATAAAACTATACAAAAATATATGAATCTATATAAAACAAATAAAACAATATACTATATAAAACTAAATGAATCTATATAATACTATATAAAACTATATAAAACTATATAAAACTAAATGAAACTATATAATACTGTATAAAACTATATGAAACTATATAAAACTATATAAAACTATATAAAACTATATAAAACTATATAAAACTAATAAACCTAAATAAAACTATATAAAACTATATGAAACTAAATAAAACTATGTGAAACTATATAAAACTATATAAAACTATATAAAACTATATAAAACTATATAAAACTATATAAAACTATATAAAACTATATAAAACTATATAAAACTATATAAAACTATATAAAACTATATAAAACTATGTAAAACTATATAAAACTATATAAAACTATATAAAACTATATAAAACTATATACAAGTATATAAAACTATATAAAACTGTATAAAACTATATAAAACTATATGAAACTATATAAAACTATGTAAAACTATACAAAACTAATAATACTAAACAAGACTATATAATACTATATAAATCTATATAAAACTATATAAAACTATTTTAAACTATATAAAACTATATAAATCTCCATAAAACTATATACAACTATATAAAACTAACAAAACTATATAAAACTATGTAAAACTATATAAATCTATATAAAACTATATAAAAGTATATAAAACTATATAAAACTGTATAAAACTATATAAAACTATATAAAACTAACAAAACTATATAAACCTATATAAAACTCTATAGAACTATATAAAACTATATAAAACTATATAAAACTATATAAAACTATATAAAACTATATAAACTATAGAAAACTATATAAAACTATATAAAACTATATAAAACTACATAAAACTATATAAACCTATATAAAACTCTATAGAACTATATAAAACTATATAAAACTATATAAAACTATATAAAACTAACAAAGCTATATAAAACTATATAAAACTCTATAAAACTCTATAAAACTCTATAAAACTATATAAACTATATAAAACTATATAAAACTATATAAACCTATATAAAACTCTATACAACTATATATTACTATATAAAACTCTATAAAACAATATAAAACTGAGAAAACTATATAAAACTATATAATACTCTATAAAACTATATAAAACTCTATAAAACTAAATAAAACTATGTAAAACTATATAAAACTAACAAAGCTATATAAAACTATGTATAACTATATAAAACTATATAAAACTAATAAAACTATATAAAATTATATAGTACTATATAAAACTAACAAAACTATATAAAACTATATAAAAGTATATAAAACCATATAAAACTATATAAAACTATATAAAACTATGTAAAACTATATAAAACTATATAAAACTATATAAAACTATATAAACCTACATAAAACTCTATAGAACTATATAAAACCATATAAAACTATATAAAACTATATAAAACTATATAAAAACTCTAAAAAACTATATAAAACTATTTAAAACTATTTAAAACTATATAAAACTATATAAAACTATATAAAACTAACAAACCTATATAAAACTGTATAAAACTATATAAAACTATATAAAACTATATAAAACTATATAAAACTATATAAAACTATATAAATCTATATAAAACTATATAAAAACTATATAAACCTCCATAAAACTATATACAACTATATAAAACTAACAAAACTATATAAAACTATGTAAAACTATATAAATCTATATAAAACTATATAAAAGTATATAAAACTATATAAAACTGTATAAAACTATATAAAACTATATAAAACTATATAAATCTATATAAAACTATATAAAACTATATAAAAC
Source organism: Nomia melanderi (assembly GCF_051020985.1). Classification (NCBI taxonomy): domain Eukaryota; kingdom Metazoa; phylum Arthropoda; class Insecta; order Hymenoptera; family Halictidae; genus Nomia; species Nomia melanderi. The sequence continues at coordinate 1,813 of NW_027475577.1, read as the reverse complement.
TATATAGAACTATATAAAACTATATAAAACTATATAAAACTATATAAAACTATATAAAACTATATAAACCTCCATAAAACTATATACAACTATATAAAACTATCAAAACTATATAAAACTAGGTAAAACTATATAAATCTATATAAAACTATATAAAAGTATATAAAACTATATAAAACTGCATAAAACTATATAAAACTATACAAAACTAACAAAACTATATAAACCTATATAAAACTCTATAGAACGATATAAAACTATATAAAACTATATAAAACTATATAAAACTATATAAAACTATATAAACTATATAAAACTGTATAAAACTATATAAAACTATATAAAACTACATAAAACTATATAAACCTATATAAAACTCTATAGAACTATATAAAACTATATAAAACTATATAAAACTATATAAAACTAACAAAGCTATATAAAACTATATAAAACTCTATAAAACTCTATAAAACTCTATAAAACTATATAAACTATATAAAACTATATAAACCTATATAAAACTCTATACTACTATATATTACTATATAAAACTCTATAAAACAATATAAAACTGAGAAAACTATATAAAACTATATAATACTCTATAAAACTATATAAAACTCTATAAAACTAAATAAAACTATGTAAAACTATATAAAACTAACAAAGCTATATAAAACTATGTATAACTATATATAACTATATAAAACTAATAAAACTATATAAAATTATATAGTACTATATAAAACTAACAAAACTATATAAAACTATATAAAAGTATATAAAACCATATAAAACTATATAAAACTATATAAAACTATGTAAAACTATATAAAACTATATAAAACTATATAAAACTATATAAACCTATATAAAACTCTATAGAACTATATAAAACCATATAAAACTATATAAAACTATATAAAACTATATAAAACTCTAAAAAACTATATAAAACTATTTAAAACTATTTAAAACTATATAAAACTATATAAAACTATATAAAACTAACAAACCTATATAAAACTGTATAAAACTATATAAAACTATATAAAACTATATAAAACTATATAAACTATATAAAACTATATAAAACTATATAAATCTATATAAAGCTATATAAAACTATATAAACCTCCATGAAACTATATACAACTATATAAAACTAACAAAACTATATAAAACTATGTAAAACTATATAAATCTATATAAAACTATATAAAAGTATATAAAACTATATAAAACTGTATAAAACTATATAAAACTATATAAAACTATATAAAACTATATAAAACTATATAAAACTATATAAAACTATATAAAACTATATAAAACTATATAAAACTATATAAAACTCTATAAAACTCTATAAAACTCTATAAAACAATATAAAACTGAGAAAACTATATAAAACTATATAATACTCTATAAAACTATATAAAACTCTATGAAACTAAATAAAACTATGTAAAACTATATAAAACTAACAAAGCTATATAAAACTATGTAAAACTATATAAAACTATATAAAACTAATAAAACTATATAAAATTATATAGTACTATATAAAACTAACAAAACTATATAAAACTATATAAAAGTATATAAAACCATATAAAACTATATAAAACTATATAAAACTATGTAAAACTATATAAAACTATATAAAACTATATAAAACTATATAAACCTATATAAAACTCTATAGAACTATATAAAACCATATAAAACTATATAAAACTATATAAAACTATATAAAACTCTAAAAAACTATATAAAACTATTTAAAACTATATAAAACTATATAAAA